>NW_027639433.1:12500-38272 GCF_949606895.1 Notothenia rossii | reverse complement strand
TATAGCTCACTAACAAGTACTGTACAAGAGTACAATTTTGAGGTACTTGTACTTTACCATTTAGTATTTCCTGATGATATGCTACCGTGTACTTCTACTCCACTACAGTTCAGTCAGCATAATGACTACTTTTACTGTCGTTAGTTCAACTATATTTTGATGATAATACTTTTACTTGAGGAACATTTTGAATACAGGACTATTACTGTAACAGAATATTCCTACTCTCTGGTACTTCTACTTTTACTCAAGTACAAGATCTGAGTACTTCTACTTTTACTAAGTACAAGATCTGAGCACGTCTTCCTTGGGTAATATGTGTTGAACCCCTTTGAAAACTAGATGGTTTATCCTATATAAATACATTTCAGTATGATGTCATGACTATCTGTGTTTTGGAGGCATTTTAGGGGGGAAAAAAGTGGCCATTTTAATAACTAGCAATAAAAAGTCGTCACCACCACCCCCCCCCCCTGACACTGAATCCATTTGAACAAAATTGACCAGCTTTAGCAAAGCATTTAACAAAAAACAGCATCTAATTTAACAGAAAAACAATGAAACAGTCTGAAGGAAATGTGGCTAAGCTAACTAACGTTAATTTGTTGACAATATTAGCTTATAGGCCTCGTTTGTTCTTAAATAAATTATATTTAACTACAAGATCACATTGAAATATGTTAGATACTTAGCAGCTAGCTAACAGTTAGCTGATATTACAGCTTTATTCTCTTATTAATGTGCTCTTAAGTAGAGTACAAATGTTTCCTTAAAATACTCCATTCCCAATAATAGTCCTGAATAAAACAGCGAGGTGGCGGAACTAGCTTACGTTTCTTTGTTGACATTTTGAGTGTGTATGCTTCGTTTGATCTGATTCTGAATTACATTAACCAACGAGTAGCTAACTGTTAGCTTCTTTGTCTGAAGCTACCGCCAGTTGGTAGTTAACAAGCTAACGGCTACATATTTACACACAGCGGCTACCTGCAAAGCTAATACTAAATATGTTATTTGAGCCACAAGCCAGCGTTTTAAAAGCATGTTAATGAACACTCACCAGACCCGTAGCTCCTGCCGTCCATCGTGTTTAGAGACTGTGTGAAAGAAGCAGCGTTAGCTCCGTTAGCTCCGTTAGCTGCAGCAGCGGTGACGCCTTCTTCTTCTTCTTCTTCTTCTCTTTTTTAATGGCGGGTCGCAAACAGCTTTTGGTTGCATACCGCCACCTACTGTACACGAGTGTGTATCATCATGTCAGTCCTCTAATAAACCAGCATATCACAAAGAAAACCATAAAATAAAATAAAATAAAATAAATAAAACAAAACAAAAAAACAAAAAACAAAAAAAAAACAAAAAAAAACAAATCATCCATGGTCTACTGTTAAATTCTTTTCCCTATCCCAGTTTCCCTCAAAAAGGTGAACAGTGCTTTTCTGATAGCTCTTACTCCTTCTCCTTCTGTTCCCAGAATACCCGCTACATTCCACTCCCTCTTTGCCTCTAAAACTGTGTCCCTTAATTTCTCTCTTTCAACTCTATAGGTGACACAATGTAATAAAATATGTTCCACATTTTCCCTAACTCCACAGTTCCCACACTTGTCACTGTCACTTTTCCCCATGACATACAGCGTACCATTTAATGCAGTGTGATTTAGTCTGAGCCTAGCTATCATTACTTCCTCCCTTCTGTTTCTTTCTTTATAAATATTAATTGTAATTGTCTTTTGCACTTGATGGTATTCTTTGCCTTTCTGGTCTTTCTCCCACCTTTTCTGCCAGATCTCCATCCCTTTCTTCTTAATAACTGCTTTTCCTTCTCCTTTTCCAAGTTGAACTGGTAATGTGATTTCCTTTTGTAGTGCACTTTTTGCTAATCTATCAGCACACTCGTTCCCTTTCACCCCCTCATGCGCAGGCACCCAGCAGAACTGCAGATCTATGCCGCTTCTGTGAAGTCTTAACAGGCTGTGATTGATTTCTATGAGTATGTCTTCTCTGGCAGTTGTTGTTGACTGTATGCTTTGTAAACTGGATAATGAATCTGTGCATATCACCACCCTGTCTGGTCTGACCTCTTCCACCCACTGTAATCCTATTACTACTGCCAGCATTTCTGCTGTATACACTGAAAGTTGGTCTGATGCTCTTTTTGATATTGACACTTTAAATTCTGGGATATATATACCAATTCCGACACACTCTTCTTTGTTTTTAGAACCATCTGTATATATTTTGAGGTAATTGTGATAATTATTCCTGAGGTACAAACTTGTTTTGAGTCCTACTTCATTTATTTGCCACTCTCTTTTCTTTTCTACTATACTCACATCTATATTTACTATTGGAAAGAGCCATGGGGGTACACTACTGAAAGGATTTGATGGTGAAAACTCTAACTCATGCATGCCGTATGTCCTTATTTTTTCTTTATTTGTCCATCCAAACCCACGCCCCTGAAACTTAGAATATTCCCAGCACTCCTGTAGTATTTTGTTTGTGATATTTCCTTCCCCACTTCCTTTTAACCTGACCCAATAAGCAAGAGCAATTTTCTCTCTTCTTAGCTCCAATGGAGTCTCTCCTGCTTCAACTAATATTGCATTAGTAGGGGTTGACTTAATGGCACCTATACACAACCGTAACGCTTTATATTGTAACCTATCAATTTTTAGTAATGACGTTTTTGCTGCTGCTGCATATATTAAACACCCATAATCCAGTGTTGTCCTCATAATTGCCCGATAGATGTCGATTAATGCCTGTTTGTCTGCCCCCCAGTCACATCCAGCCACTGCTCTTAATAGGTTCAACACTTTTTTGGATTTTGTTTCCAAATGTTTAATATGAGTTTTCCATGTATATTTACTATCTAACCATAGCCCCAGATATTTAAATTCATTGACCTCACTCATCGGCTTTCCATATAATGTAAGCTTCTCAGTCTCCATCTTGCGTTTATTCGTAAATTTCATAAAGCAAGATTTGCTTGCTGACAGCTTGAAACCCCAGTTGTATGACCACGTCTCCACTTTCTTTATAGCTTTCCCTATTTTTTCAAACACATATGGAACATTTCTTCCCCGTATCCATATGGCCCCGTCATCTGCATATAGTGCAGATTTTATGCATCCATCCAAATTACTAAAAATGTCATTTATCATAACATTAAATAATATCGGGCTGATTGAACTCCCTTGAGGAATACCATTTTCTATACTGCACTCTTTTGAAACCTCTGCCCCTACTTTAACTCTGAATGTTCTGTCTGATAAAAAAGCCATGATCCAGTTATACATTCTCCCTCCAACACCCATTCTACTCAATTTGATGAGCAACCCATCCCTCCACATAGAATCATACGCCTTTTCAATATCAAAATATACAATTGCCATAACCTCTTTCATTTTCACTGTCTTTTCCACCTCATTGCTTACTCTAATCAAAGCATCTATTGTGGATCTTCCTTTACGAAAACCACTCTGAAAATGACTTATTAACCCTCTCTGTTCTAAGACGTGTGATAGTCTATGCACTATCATCTTCTCCATCCATTTACATAAGTGTGATGTTAATGCTATGGGTCTGTAATTATTGGGATTAGCAGGATCCTTCCCTGGCTTATTAAATGGCAATATAACTGCCGTTTTCCAACTCATTGGTAAGACTCCGTTTCTCCAGATTTGATTAAATAGTCTCAGAACTAATTTGAATGTTTCCTCTGGTAGCTGCCGGAACATGGCATAGCATAGCTGGTCTTGTCCTGGTGCTGAGTATCCTGTACCTTGCAAAGCTATTTTAAGTTCTGCTATTGAGAAGTCTACATCAAGAGCTGAATTATCATCCCGTCTCTTTTCCCTCACATTTTCATTTTCTCTTAATACACACTCTTTTTGCTGTCTATGTTTGTCATCAAGGTGTTCCCCACTATGCACCGCAGCAAATGCCCTACCTAAACATTCTGCCTTCTCTTCATTTGACACTGCCACTTTCTCCCCATCAATCAAAGCGGGAATTTTAACCGACTTCCTTTTCCCATTCATCCGTTTAAACATCGACCATACATCCCCTAACTTTACTCCTCTTCCAATGGTGGAACAATACTCTCTCCATGACGTCTTTTTTGTGTATTTTACTGTTTTACGGGCTACTGCCCTTTTCCTTTGATAATCTGAAATATTGTCTTGTGACAAGTTTTTCTTTAAAGACCTAAATGCCTTGTTTCGTTCTTTAATAGCTCTGCTACATTCCTCATTCCACCACGGAACCACTTTCTTCCTACCCTCTGTTGTTCTTTTAGGTATAGTTTTATTTGCTGCTTCTTTAATGTGCATTGTGACTTGATTTGAGCACTCCTCTATACTTCCTTCTAATGTTAACAATTGCGCTGACTCCTTACAGTAAAGCCTAAATGTTTCCCAGTCAGCTTTACCAAAGCACCACCTGGTAAATACACTCCCTTCCTGTCTACATACCTTTGTATTGATGATTGTGAAAACTGGGTAATGATCACTTCCTATGGTAGAATCACTTTTAACATACCATTCACATGATTTAACTAACCTATCCGTCACCAGTGTGAGGTCCAAACATGATTGTGACCCCCTATTCACATCTATTCTTGTTTTTTGTCCATCATTAAGGCAAAACAGTGATCTTTCCTCTAGCATTTCTTCTACGACATCCCCATTACTGTCTGTTTGACTGCTTCCCCAAAGGCTGTTGTGAGCATTAAAGTCACCACACCATACTTCCCTTCTATGAGCCGTCCCTGCTATTGTCTGTAAGGTTTCAATGTCCAGATTTTTACACGGGTTATAGAAATTGATAAGCTTTATGTTCCCTTCTTTCCTTGGGCTGCATATTTCTATTATGACACATTCCTTGTCGTCAGGGGATGGGACTACCCTATAGGCCAGCCCATCCTTTATGAAAGTAACACACCCTCCACCATTTTGATTGCTAACTCTATCATATCTGATAGAGCTGAACCCTGGAATCATAAAGTCTAGATGAGGTTTTAACCAAGACTCTTGCACACAAATTACATCTGGCAATGTTTGTAACTCATAGACATATTTTTTAAACTCCTGTCCATTAGCTATGAGGCTTCTAGCATTCCACTGGAGTATGTGAATTACCATTAACAACGTGCTAACCCTCATCCTGGTTGTCCGTTTCTCCCACATCTTTTGTTGCTAGTAATTCATGTATCTGGTCTGCTTTTATATCTCTAATGTTAAGGAATTTCTCCGCTGCCTGCACGATGGTTTTGATTCTGTCACTTTTCTTCTTCATCTGTGCTGCAACATTAATGGTATGGCAGATGAATGTCATAAAGTTGACTTTCTTTACCACGAGAATGCTATCATCTTCTTTAATTTCCACAGGTACTTGGCTTTGATTTGTAACCTGCCTTTCTGAAATGTTGCTACCACTCTGTACTAAGTTTCTTTGAACCCTTCCACTAGAAGCCTGATTGTTTGCTTCCGTTTCCCTAACCTTCTTTAGGGCTTCTGCATATGAGACTTTACTGAGTACTTTGACCCTCTGAGCTTCTCTGGCTTCTCTCTGCACTACACATCCACCAAACGCCGCACTGTGCTCTCCTCCACAATTACAGCATTTCATCTTTGCCTCTTTTTCACATTTCCCATACTCATGTTGGCCTCCACATCTCGCACACCTTAGTTTTCCTTTACACTGCATTGCTGTGTGTCCCATTCTTTGGCATGCATAGCATCTAAGTGGTTTTGGGATGAATTCCCTCACACTGTAGTTCATGTATCCTATTTGCACAGATTTCGGTATATTTTTCTCAAACTGAATAACTACTGAAAGTGTTTCCTTCAATGTGCCATCTCTTTTGCTCATAAGTCTGTTTGCCTCAATAACTTTTCCTCCTTTAATCTCCTTTTTAACATCATCCATAGACATATTAAGTGGAACTCCAGATATGACTCCTCTCAACATTGCCATTGCTCCTGGGATATGAGCCTTTATTTTTTCCCCACTGAGTGTCGTCATTTTAAGTATTTTTCCCTGCTGTTGCTTGCTGGTTGCTTGTATCAAAACTCGTTTGTTGTTCATAAACTTGGCAAATTTGATTTTACCCATTTCTTTCTCAATTGATTTTGTCAGTTGAATCGGGTGGTAATGCCCACCATCCCGGTTGAATTCTATTATAACTTTCCACTCCTGCTCTAGTTCTGTATTCGAAATTGCTTGTTTTCCATTTTGACTGCCTTTTGGTTTTTTGTTTAAGCCTGCTCCACTCGACCAATCCGACCAACTTTGTGTTCTTGGTCTGCTAACTTTTTCCCTCAAAGCCCTTTTCTTCCTCACAGCTTTGGTTTCCTCCCATTCCATATCAGGTCTTTGGGTCCCATCTGAGCTGGTTGACATGATGATACAGTCAATGTACAGTTTATGCTAACCAGTCCAATGCTACCGTTTCTGTATGTTTCGATGATTTCCGACTCTCTCTGAACTTTCTGCAGCGTGTCTCCAACTTCACTTTCTTCTTCCGGCTTCCTCCGTCCCCGGTGACGCCTTCAGTAAAGTCTCGCTGTTTTAAAGGGAGAAACGAGATCTTACGAGATGTCCCGAATCCGTCCGAAACGAAATCACGTGATCATTATAGTAACGTCACAACCGTTATACCGTTTAACCGTTTAGTTATTTATATATGCAGTCTATGGTCACAACCTATGGTCACAACCAGTGACTTTATTTCAAATTATTTTTTAAATAAAGACATTTTAATATAGTTCAAATGCGATAGTATACCTTCGTTTGAATTGTCTTTCTGTCAAACTAGTAAAAGGACAAACGTCATATAGGCCATATTTATCGATGTTTTGTTTTTAGCATGAACATGAATAAATACAGGAATAAATAAATGTGGAAATAAATGTGGAAATAAACCATAGACTGTATATATAAATATATATATATATATATTTAAAATAAACACAGGAATAAATAAATAAAATAATAAATTAATGCATAAATTAATATGGAATAAAATAAATGAATATATAAATAAATATAAAAAAGTTGAGAATAAAACAGAACACAAATTATTATCAAATATGTAACATTTCAGTGACTTTAAAAACAATTAAACCCTGGCTAAATCACACACACACACACACACACACACACACACACACACACACACACACACACACACACACACACACACACACACACACACACACACACACACACACACACACACACACACACACACAGGGCCGTTTCTAGCTTTTTGGGGGCCCTATGCAAGATGCTGTTTGGGGGCCCTAGTTTTTACAGTTTTTTAACTACAATAGGGGGGGGGGGGATTCCGAAGCCTTTAAGATGATCTGTGGAGATGCATCAATCTGTTACACTTTGATAGGAAAACAGGCTAATTTCACGAAAACCAAGCAATTGAAACTTACAAAAAGTATATTAAAAAGGTAAACAATAAGGCTCCTCTACGTCAATAAATGCAAGAGATCCAGAATTTTCTCAACAATGTTTAATTTACATTTGTCATCTTCCTCAGACGTCACTCATTGGTTGACAGCCCAATGATGATTTGGACTTTATTACCCCAAAAACACAAGCCACAGCTTTGCTATCATTGCAGTTTAGTCGTGTTTATATCCTTGGATTTTTAAGCATATAATGCTTCACCGAACACAGGAGGGGGCTCGGCTGTCCACAAATAAAGACGCCTCATTTCAATTCTCCCCAAATATAGTGAGGCTGAACCTGAACTTTGAATTCTCATAATCTTGGCGATCTTGTTAAAATCGTGAATGCAGAATTCGAAATACTAGATAACTGGTTTTCAGTTAATACATTATCCCAATATTCAATACAAAGTCTGAGAGTAGAAATTACTGCATTATATGGATTTGCAATACCGAGATAGAAGATTTTTAGGACTGCTTGTTGACGAAAAACTCAATTGGAAGCAGCATATAAATTATGTAGACTAAACTGTCAAAAACAATAGGTATTTTGTATCATACTAAGAACATTCTTGAAGAAAAGATACTCTTTATAACAGTCTATTTCTCCCTTACCTTTACTACTGCTCTGAAATATGGGGAAACACGTACTCAACAAATCTACAAAAAATAATAACATCCCAAAAAAAGTATTATGAATAGTCTGTGGTGTTGGTAAATATGAACACACAACTCCCATATTTAAAAAAACTCAATCTATTAAAATGTGTTGACATAGTAAAGCTTAAAACACTACTGATTATACACAACATTTTCAAAACAAAAAAAGCAGTTCCAAACCACAGCGTGAACAAATGAGTGTCAAAAAAGTCACTTGAAAATAAGTGTTCACAATGTTTATATGCAATTATGCATATATTATTATTACTATTATTCATTTGCCAAGTTCATGTGTACATGTGTATATATTTATAGTATTTTAGTTTCCAAAAAAAGATAGTTGAAACTGCTATGACATGTGCAGAAAATGACCCTATATCTAGTTTTCGTATATATATACATATATATATATATATATATATATATATGCATTTATTGTTTTCCTGCCCTAACTTTTATTTCATTTGTTCTCCTGTTTTCTTTATTTCTTTGTACTCCTTCATTTCTAT
Organism: Notothenia rossii; assembly: GCF_949606895.1. Taxonomy (NCBI): domain Eukaryota; kingdom Metazoa; phylum Chordata; class Actinopteri; order Perciformes; family Nototheniidae; genus Notothenia; species Notothenia rossii. Next base: position 29,635 of record NW_027639433.1, on the reverse strand, counting down.
ACGTTTTTGAGGCACTAATGGTGATGTTGTATAAGGATGATGCACGGGAGGGCTGCTTTCCTCTTTGAAACATCTCTGTTCCCGGAAATGCATCCACGAAGGAGCCGTGGAGGAGCCATCAGGGTATCCTCGGTTATAGCTCCTCCAGAGAGCCTCCTCTCTCCTCTCTCCTCGGTTATAGCTCCTCCAGAGAGCCTCCTCTCTCCTCTCTCCTCTCCTCTCTCCTCTCTCCTCTCTCCTCGGTTATAGCTCCTCCAGAGAGCCTCCTCTCTCCTCTCTCCTCTCCTCTCTCCTCTCTCCTCGGTTATAGCTCCTCCAGAGAGCCTCCTCTCTCCTCTCTCCTCTCCTCTCTCCTCTCTCCTCTCTCCTCTCTCCTCGGTTATAGCTCCTCCAGAGAGCCTCCTCTCTCCTCTCTCCTCGGTTATAGCTCCTCCAGAGAGCCTCCTCTCTCCTCTCTCCTCTCCTCTCTCCTCTCTCCTCTCTCCTCTCTCCTCGGTTATAGCTCCTCCAGAGAGCCTCCTCTCTCCTCTCTCCTCTCCTCTCTCCTCTCTCCTCTCTCCTCTCTCCTCGGTTATAGCTCCTCCAGAGAGCCTCCTCTCTCCTCTCTCCTCTCCTCTCTCCTCTCTCCTCGGTTAGAGCTCCTCCAGAGAGCCTCCTCTCTCCTCTCTCCTCGGTTATAGCTCCTCCAGAGAGCCTCCTCTCTCCTCTCTCCTCTCTCCTCTCTCCTCGGTTAGAGCTCCTCCAGAGAGCCTCCTCTCTCCTCTCTCCTCTCTCCTCGGTTAGAGCTCCTCCAGAGAGCCTCCTCTCTCCTCTCTCCTCTCCTCTCTCCTCTCTCCTCTCTCCTCGGTTAGAGCTCCTCCAGAGAGCCTCCTCTCTCCTCTCTCCTCGGTTATAGCTCCTCCAGAGAGCCTCCTCTCTCCTCTCTCCTCTCTCCTCGGTTATAGCTCCTCCAGAGAGCCTCCTCTCTCCTCTCTCCTCGGTTAGAGCTCCTCCAGAGAGCCTCCTCTCTCCTCGGTTATAGCTCCTCCAGAGAGCCTCCTCTCTCCTCTCTCCTCTCTCCTCTCTCCTCTCTCCTCGGTTAGAGCTCCTCCAGAGAGCCTCCTCGACACTCGATCCTTGGTCCTTGAAGTGCATTTAGAAAAATGAGATGTCCTTCAACATGGCGCGCTGAAATTCATTTCCGGGTCACTGACGGAGGACCGAGGAGTCAAGGAGTCGAGGAGGGGGATTTGATGAAATGAGAAAGGGCCCTGCTGTCAGACGAACAGCTGTGCGGCGTCATCACAAACGGACGTCGCTTCACGTGACGCTCCGGAGGAAAGGACGTCCCATTGCTCTTAAAACTCATTTCCTGCTTCTCGTGGTTTCCTTTCGTCTCTTCCCGCACCCCTCCTCCCTCACCCCTCCTCCCGCACCCCTCCTCCACTCCTCCGTGTGCATTTCAGCTGTTGGGACGTCCTTCAAAATGGCGTGTCTTGATCGATTTCCGGGTCAAGTCCTGCAGGAGAGGAAGAGAGGAGTCGAGCAGGGGTATTGGGATGAGGCTCTTGCGTCCCTCCATGCTTCCCTGGACGGGAGGGACTAAACACAGGGAAACGACACAAGTGAGGGAAGCAAGGATTTAATTTAACCGACCTGAGACGGGGCCTTAGTCCCGCCCACAGGAGATGCGAGCGGAGGAAACGAGGAGGGGAACCGAGGAGAGAGGAGGGGAAGCAGCAGGCGGTTAGAGAAATGAGAACTCCTCTCCTCTGAGCGGTCATTTTAAAGAGATGTCCATTAATGATGACAGGAGGCACAGCAGCCCTCTGTGTGATGGACAGATGTGTTCATGACCACTTACACACACACACACACACACACACACACACACACACACACACACACACACACACACACACACACACACACACACACACACACCGGGCCCGGCACCACAAGGGGGCATTGCCCCCTCAGTTGTATTATTTTCCCCCTCACTTTGAGCATCATTCATCCATCAAAAAGTACAATAAATGTCACAATTATTAAATAACTTTAAATAATTACCTTCCCCAAAACACGTTACTATGTTTGGATCAGATGTGGGGCAGGCAGTCAAGCAACGTGTAAAAAAGCCTCAACCCCAAGTGAGCTTGTAGTCTTAATGTTAGCGTGTGGGCTTAACTGTAAACACAGTCGGATGGGTGACCAAAACGTCCCCGTTTTCCAGGCAAAGTCCCCGTTTTTCCGGTGACCGGTACCCGGTTGAAACTCCCGAAAATGTTCCCGTTTTTGAATGTGCGTTAAAAAACATAGAGAAAGGTGAAATAAAATGTTACATGTCAGAAAAAACAGAGAAGCAATGTTGTGCCTTTTGCAGCGTTAGCGTATTTCATCTTCAACTACTTCTTCTTCTACCTACTTCTTCTTCTTCTTCTACTTCTAATTCAATGTACCTTCCCGCGAGATATTGGACAAAAGGAACTCGGCTAGTAGTGTCAACTAAATCCATAGTATTACAACAAAAGTGCTTTAAACGAGCTAAGTTACAAATGTATGTTCTCAATCGTCATGTGTGGGATTGAATATTAAATTAGTTTAGATGTATTGTCCTCAGGGGGACATTCATTTGCACAGCTCTGTGAAAACAATATGAAATAAACAGACATCTACAGATAGCCCCACACATGATGGTTACTTGTTATTATTTAGGGCTGCCTGTATGGATCAGGTTTTTACTAAAGCGAGCCCTTTTACTATAATAATAATATGTTGTGTATTATATAAACCGTATTCGTACAATGAGCGACATCTAGTGGCGGATTTTGGAACATTGATTTGATTTTTCTCATGGCAGTTAGACTCTAGAGACAAATCAGGGGACTATATTTGTATTTGTAATCTGTGTCTGTCCATTTGGTGTAGCATTTTATCCAAACATTACATTACATTTGGTTTATATATTAGTCACTTTCTTATGAAATGCCAGGTTTTAGGCCTTGGTTTGAACATTCAATCCTGAAAATAATTGTTCTTTAATCCTGACATGACTAGAGTAGATAGTAAGTAAACCTGTATAGGAAGACGAGTTAAGTGATAGAGGAGAAAAGGTTGTGGTATAATTACAGAGCATGTCAATTTATAAATTGAGGAAATCAATGTTAGTCTGTTAACCAAAGGGCAGTCATCTATCTATCAACGATCTGTTATTAAAGATCAGAGGAAAATAACAGAATGACAGGGGTAAATCCGGAATAAAAATAAAGAAACAAAGAGATTGTAGAGAAGGAAAAAAGCTTGGTGTGTCAATTCATTACATTGCCAGTATTTTTCGTTTTTGTGAAAAAAAAATCGCACCCTCTGATTTTTTAACAGCCCCCTCTGTCATTTCATCCTGGAGCCGGGCCTGGCTTTCTGTCTCTCAGCTATCTCCGTTAGCTCTGTTAGCTCCAGGATGCTACAGGGGCTCAGCTGCGAGGCTGATCCGGGGAACACAACTTGAACTCGGACGTGTTTGTTGTGTTGGTGCCTGGTGCCAGGCGAGCCGGATTCATTTTAGAAGTGGGGGGGGGGCAAAAAAAGTGCGTGTGTATGGCCCAATCCCAAACCACGCCCTACACCCTACCCCTACACACTCCCCCTCCGTGACGGAGTGAACTCCGTGGAGTGACACATGAGGCTCCCTCCTGTCAGATGGAGGGAGTAAATACAGCGGAAAACTTTGGGACAAACTCCCCTCTCTCCGGCAGAAACAGGAAATGCCGTAACGGCCGGTTTCAAATCAGCATCTCTTTGACAAAAAATGCAAATGAATAACTCAAATAAAACTCAAAAAATCTTTAATCTTTTTTGTAAAGCTCTTTTAGTTTTAAACCTGATGTTTATAAGCTTCTTAGTGTTTGCAACAGTCTGTAGCCTATATATCCACAACTTTATAATAAAATGGACACATTTCCCTTTTTCTAGACTAAACACAGGTATGATCCTAAATTAAAAAAATATGCGGTTATCATGAGGTTGTTAACATCGCAATTTATCACTATCGTTTAGTGGTTTTGCAAATAATTAACCACTCTCTGTTTTTGTACCTTTCTGCTTTGAAGTACCTTCTCTTTGCCCAAATAATCTACTAACGGTCTTCTTTTTTCCGACAGTTAGCTGAACAGCTTTACCCGCCTCAATGTCCCGACAGCAAACCTCCATGCAGTCGGAACCAACCCTGTTTTTGTTTCCCGGGGAAAACACTCACGAGAAACACCGGCTGTTGTTATGCCTGCAGTGACATTAAATTACTCCATTCTCCGCTTGTAATTATGCCGGTCCAAGCTTCAAAGTTTTAGGCCTATTTATCTTCTGAATTTGCCGAAACAAGTTTAATATTCGGAAAGCCAAGACTTTGCTTATTTGAAATCAGATAAAAACAAACTGTAACGGACCCTCTCGTGTTATCTATGATTACTACACCTTACATTCATAATTTCAGCGGGAGGGAGGGGGAGCGGCGCTGAGGAACAGCAGAGTGTTTGTTGTGTTGGTGCCTGGTGCCAGGCGCGCCGGATTCATTTTAGAAGTGGGGGGGCCAAAAAAAAAAAAAAAGAGTGGCGAGTGAAAGCTGTCATCTTCCCTTTACAAGCTTCAAACATGCCTGTAGCTAGTGAGATTGAATACATACTTGTCAACCCTCCCGATTTTCGCGGGAGACTCCCGATTTCATTGCCCTCTCCCGGTTTCCTCCCGGGGTCATATTTCTCCCGCATTTCTCCCGATTTCTGACAAAATCAGATTTACTCAGGACTGTTTCCACTCAGACTTTAATACAGCTACACCATTGTTTGGTTTCCATGGTAACGCGTCTCTTTAGTAGCGCGCGCAACTGAAAGTCTGAGAGGGTGAGGCAGATAGTCACAGAAAACAGAACAAAAATCGACAACTACTCTACTCTCTGCTCACTCCTTTCCTGCCCACACATATGCTCCATCAAGGATGGTGCTACAGGCCGCAAGGCATTGCACTTAGAACTAAAATATAAGCATGTTAATGTTAATCTAACAGCTCCCACGATCCACTAGCACCCCCCCCTCCCCATTTTGTATTTTGAAATGCTCCCGATTTCTGAAGCCTCAAGGTTGGCAAGTATGATTGCATATAACAATCAAAAATAACAAAATATACACAGCTAGATCAGATCGCCCCTTGGCCCCCCCGCTTCCGGCGCCCTTGCCTGGTGCAGTATTCTTCATTTAAATATCTGAGTTATCTTACGCCACCTCGGCTCCGCCTCTTTGCTCTTATTTGGATCAGGCGGGAGTTTGACTCAGACTTCACTGTCGAGAAGGCAGCGGCCGACTCTGCCTACTAAAGGCACGGACACACCAGGCTGATTATCGGCGTCGGTGGGCGTCAGGCCGACGATGAGCGTCGACACGCCCTACTCAGATTGGTGTGTCCCGCACCGTCGGGTCTTTTCAGCCGTGCCAACAGCTTTTCGGCCGAAATGTTGAATCTGGGCAGTCGGACAAAGGCAGTCGGCAAAATAAATCACTCTGATTGGCTGTTCAGCTAGCGAATCAGTGCATGAGAAGCGAAACGGACGTGAGGGACCCCAACAAACGATTAAGAAGGCAAATCTGAAATTTGATTTAACTCCAGCTCTCGACTCAGGTTCGGGAAAGCCCCGTGAGCTTCTGCTGGAGAGTGAAAATGGAACGCACACACTATGTGTTGTTTGTTTATATCACGCAGTCTGTTCTTCTTCTCTCGGTTATCACGCAGTCTGTCTTCAGGTTGTTTCCTCTTTTGAATGACGAATACAGACTACCGCCGCCTGCTGGTAAGGAGAGGTATTGCCACTCACGCATGCGCAGTTCGTACGTGCTTCTTTGCGGTCGGCTGAAGTCTTTGCGGTGTGTTCCAGTGCGACACATGGGCCCTTTCTCATTTAATCAAATCCCCATCCTCGACTCCTCGACTCCTCGGTCCTCCGGTAGTGACCCGGAAATGAATTTCAGCGCGCCATGTTGAAGGACATCTAATTTCTCTAAATACACTTCAAGGCCCGAGGATCGAGCGTCGAGGAGGCTCTCTGGAGGAGCTCTAACCGAGGAGAGAGGAGAGAGGAGAGAGGAGAGAGGAGAGAGGAGGCTCTCTGGAGGAGCTCTAACCGAGGAGAGAGGAGAGAGGAGAGAGGAGAGAGGAGAGAGGAGAGGAGGGGAGAGAGGAGAGAGTAGGCTCTCTGGAGGAGCTATAACCGAGGAGACACTGATGGGTCCTCCATGATCCTCCACGGCTCCTTCGTGGATGCATTTCCGGGAACAGAGATGTTTCAAAGAGTCGTGACGCACGGCTGGACTTATCTCGGCCAATCACAGCTCTGCATGCATCCCCGGGATATTATTTTATTAACTGCTTGAATCAGACGCGATGTTTAAACTGAGAACAGCTGAGAGGTCCGTCCAGAAAGCAGAGCAGTGTGTATAATATATATCACTCAGTATAACAGGCCTACTCTCTGTCTCTGCTTTAGTTTAGTAGATATCTACAAAAAAAGAGTCGATATTTTTCTAAAACCATTTAGTGCTTCACAAAATAAAATACACAACGGCTGTAGCCTGATTGTGCTTTAGGAGCACGTGTGTGTGGTACAGTGTGTAGGTGTGTTTGGTGTGTAGGTCTAGATGCTCTGCTATGAGGAGCTGCGAGAAGAACCAGAACATAATAGCCAGTTGGACACACACACGCACGCACGCACGCACGCGCACGCACGCACACACACACACACACACACACACACACAGAGAGAGAGGTCTCAGAATGTATCGTGGGACTCAACAGCTGGCAGGGGAAGTTGAATCTCTTTTCTGGCATTTTTCTCCCCCTCCTCCCCCCTGCAGGCCTCAGTTAGCAGAGGGCGATGCTTCCTGCAGACTCCCCCCCCTCTCTCTGTCTCTCTCTCTCCCTCTCCCTCTCCCTCCATGCAGAGGGTCATTTCTCTCCATGTCTTCCTCCCCTCTGGTTTTCAGCGTTTCCTCTCGGCAGTGTTTTGGAGCCGTCTCTCCGCAGGACAAAGTTTTCAGTCGTTTCTGAAAACTGATTTATTTTTTAGAATCCGCTCTTGAACGATTCCCCTGTGGGAGGATTTCTTTTAAAAAGCTTGTACTTTGAAACCAGCCGGAAGACAAAGGATGACTTACACTGAGATGGAATAACTCTCCTGATTCCTTTTGGTGGTTTTTGGTTTGAAAAGCTTCTCCGGACAGATTACAGAGGGGCTGATCCAACTTCTGCTGAAGGTAAATACTGACTTTGATCTGCTCCTAAATTGAAATGATGTAACTTTCTTATCGGGACTTTTCAACCTGAATGGTGAAAAGTAACTAAGTACAAACTAAAGGTATTTTACTTGAGGATTTCCTTTTTATGCAACGTTATGATTCTAGTTTACTATATTGTGTAGGCAAAGTACTCTCTTTGTACTTCACTACATTAGTTTGTATGTAGTTAACAGATTTCAGATTCTTAAAGAGACACCATTCCTTCTCTCTGCGGTGTTCCCTCTTCTAAAGTATGTTTAGGTGTTAGTGCATGTAAATGGTCTGCAAAGGCTAACATCCCTGTGTTCCCTCCATTGGCCTCACATTGTACGTGATAGGCTAAGGGGCGGGACATCTCTAAGTGGTTGACCAATCACAACAGAGCTGGCCAGCTATCCAATCAGAGCAGACTGGGCTCTGGTTTCAGACAGAGGGTGAAAAGAGATGCTGCAGCCCAGAGAACAATAAAGAGCTTTTTGAACATTAAAGACTGGAGACATGTAGAGACACTACATACTGATATACACCTGAACATCAGCAGGAGAGGACTCTTTAAAGTAGAGACACTACATACTGATATACACCTGAACATCAGCTGGAGAGGACTCTTTAAAGTAGAGACACTACATACTGATATACACCTGAACTTCAGCAGGAGAGGACTCTTTAAAGTAGAGACACTACATACTGATATACACCTGAACATCAGCAGGAGAGGACTCTTTAAAGTAGAGACACTACATACTGATATACACCTGAACATCAGCAGGAGAGGACTCTTTAAAGTAGAGACACTACATACTGATATACACCTGAACATCAGACGGAGAGGACTCTTTAAAGTAGAGACACTAAATACTGATATACACCTGAACATCAGCAGGAGAGGACTCTTTAAAGTAGAGACACTACATACTGATATACACCTGAACATCAGCAGCAGAGGACTCTTTAAAGTAGAGACACTACATACTGATATACACCTGAACATCAGCAGGAGAGGACTCTTTAAAGTAGAGACACTACATTCTGATATACACCTGAACATCAGCAGAAGAGGACTCTTTAAAGTAGAGACTCTACATACTGATATACACCTGAACATCAGCAGGAGAGGACTCTTTAAAGTAGAGACACTACATATTGATATACACCTGAACATCAGCAGGAGAGGACTCTTTAAAGTAGAGATACTACATACTGATATACACCTGAACATCAGCAGGAGAGGACTCTTTAAAGTAGAGACACTACATACTGATATACACCTGAACATCAGCAGGAGAGGACTCTTTAAAGTAGAGACACTACATACTGATATACACCTGAACATCAGCAGGAGAGGACTCTTTAAAGTAGAGACACTACATACTGATATACTACTGAACAAAAAATATTATATTTGAGAAAACAGTGTGCGTGCATCATGGTGGTTGGGGTGGAGAGATGATGGGATGGGTTTCTTGTGACGCAGTGTGTGCTGGTTGCACGGCGGTTGCACAGCGGTTGCGTCAGCTGCTGTCTGAAGGTCCGTCTGAGGGTTCTGGATGGATTTCAGAAAAAGTCCCAGAGCAATGCTAACTCCTTTCCTGTTGTTGTTGGGTGCGTCTGCATTACAGCCCACCTCCACCCAAACTGTCTGCTGCAGGGGGGCGGGGCTGCATGAGGCCTGGATGACTGTGCATAAGGATGTTAACTTAGTGGAGAGGAAAACAAGAGTTACATGAAGGGGAGGAGAGGAATTCTGAGAAAAAGTCAGAATTCTGAGCAAAACATCAAAAATTCGGTGAAAAAAGTAAACATTATTCAGAAAATCGTGAGAAAAAAGGCAATATTTTCATTTGAGTGAAAAATGTAATGTTTGTGGAAAGGAAGGAGGAAAGTGAATACAATTGGAGAAGCCTGCAAGGAGAGGAAGCTGAAGAAAAATAAGAATCCTGAGAAAATTGTCAGAATTTAAAAGTAAAAAGGTCACAATTCTGTAAATATGAGTCATGTATGAGCGTGCCAACCCAGTCTCACAAAAAAACGTGTAATAACTACGTTGGTCCAAAACGTAGGACGTAGTATTTCTACAAAAACGCCTCTGAAATTGTAAGATCCCTACGTTTTCTTTCACCATTCATTCCAATGGCTGGCGTCTATGTCACGTGATCTTCACATTTCTCCCTGCAGAAAAAAAACATGGCCGAGCTTCGTTTTATTCTCGGTGGAAAATGCCTATTTTAAAGTTAGTTTGGGCATTAAAATGCGTTTTGATGTCATTTGATGCGAGAAATATGAGTTGTTATTTCAGATTATGTGTGCAGTGGGTTTACATGATCTTTAGTTTGCTAGTTATTACGAAGATTACTTCAGGAAATTGCGTCCATAGAACGTTTTCATTGTTACCAAGGTGGTTGCTAGGGACGCTGCTATCGATATTATTTCTGTTATGTTGTGTAACTGTTTAATGGTTTTATCTTTATTGCTACCCCCTTCCCCGTCAATGTATAGTGTTGGTCCACAGCGCAAACGTATTAGTTTAACAAAATCCGCATCTAAAGATACGTTATTTTCCCCTGTGCAATTCCAGTCTCACATCTCACATCGTCATTAGCAAATACCGGAAACAGAATAAAAATAAAATAATACTTTATTCCGAGTGTGGTTGCTTTTCTCTTTAGAGGTCATCACATAACGACATTGTAATACACGGTTCGGCTGCATTAAATATTACATATCTGCCGTAGTTCTCTATTTATAGAGCCCTGATGAGAAGACTTCTAGACAAACAGGAGAACTGCCGCCAACACTGAAAACGTGACGTGGATCATAAATATATCAGCAATCAAACAACATCTTATATTTCTCTTCACACAATACGTCTCCTCGCAGGATCAACACTAATTCAGCTGACTTTTATATTTGATCCAATCGGTAGATAGGCTGTATTTACACCATAAAGGTGCACAGCTGATAGAAAGGGACACCTAGTGGTTAAAGCACGTTATTTAATTGTATTAATAGGATCCCTATAAAGTCTCTCTCTCTCTCTCTCTCTCTCTCTCTCTCTCTCTCTCTCTCTCTCTCTCTCTCTCTCTCTCTCTCTCTCTCTCTCTCTCTCCTCTCTCTCTCTCTCTCTCTCTCTCTCTCTCTCTCTCAGGAAAAAGTCCATTCCTAATCTTGAGAAAGAGAAAGAACTCTAACTTTTTGACAGTCTGAGAATTTTGAAATTTAAGTCAGAATTCTGAAAAGGAAGTCATTTCAGAGATTGAAGTCTTAAACTTTCGATTGAAACTTTAAAAATATGTGTATGTGTAAAGGACCCAGGAAGATGATGCAAAGTCACAAAAAGGAAATGAGGAAAGTTTCCCGTTCGTGTTCACAGCTTCAGACTGAAGTGTGTTTCTCTCAGAGTGAAGAAACATGCACAGAGACAGAGAGACGAGGCGTAGGAAAATATAAAAACGGAAAGAGAAGAACCTAGGGAGGGGGGGGGGAGAAAGTGTGGGAGTCAGACGTGGCCTCCCCTCCTGAGCAGTAAGTGATGCAACTCTGCACAGAGAGTCTGCAACCCTCTTTCACTCGAAACATCTCTCTGCAGACGCTCTGTGCATCAGAACTGAGTTTCTACTGCAACACGTTGATGAAGATGATTCGAAAGGCCCGACAGGTGCTTTACAACGTCCCCAACCTCTGCCGTCAGGAGAAACTCGCTGCAGCTTCAGAAACAATGAATAAAAACCCAAAGGTTCCACATGAAGAAACCTCTCCAGCAGCTTGACAACACATTCAGCAACTTGAGGAGACATGGAGCGTTTACTAAAAGCTGCAGAAACCAAACGCTGAAGAAGCTCAACACACAATGGAGACCAGGGGACACTAAAGAGTGACGCACACAGCTGGGAGACCAGGGGTCACTAAAGAGTGACGCACACAGCTGGGAGACAAGGGGACACTAAAGAGTGACGCACACAGCTGGGAGACCAGGGGACACTAAAGAGTGACGCACACAGCTGGAGACCAGGGGACACTAAAGAGTGACGCACACAGCTGGGAGACCAGGGGACGATAAAGAGTGACGCACACAGCTGGGAGACCAGGGGACACTAAAGAGTGACGCACACAGCTGGGAGACCAGGGGACACTAAAGAGTGACGCATAAAGATTTAAAAAACTTTGTTAAGAATAGATTTCATTTTTTGCAAATCACTAAAATGAGGACGAGGTGTAAGTCCAGATATGTGAGGAGGAAAACGTTTTTTTATAACCAAATCTTTCTCTTGTTTTTTATTCTCCGTCTGTCTCTTTAATTTCTGTCTCTCGTCTCTCCTTCATTCCCTCAGCTCTGTCATCCAGACATAAAACACACAAACACATGCGCCTCACATTCCTGTGTGTGTGTGTGTGTGTGTGTGTGTGTGTGTGTGTGTGTGTGTGTGTGTGTGTGTGTGTGTGTGTGTATCTGTGTGTGTGTGTGTGTGTGTGTGTGTGTGTGTGTGTGTGTGTGTGTGTGTGTGTGTGTGTGTGTGTGTGTGTGCCAGTAAATAGTAACCAGTCCCAGCTGTACTGCAGGCCTCTGGTTCTGGAGAGACAGAGTCGACCAAGAAGAATGAATAATGTTCAAATGCTAATTTAAAAAAACGTTATGAAACAATAATCTTAAGGCTCCCGTTCAGTAACTCTGAGGACCATGAAGGGGTCTCAGACCTCCTGTTGAAGACCCATGATCTAGAGAGCATATTGTTCACTATCAGAGGCTTCTGTTGTTCCCTCTCAAGGTGGAAACACTTCTCTGTTTCATTTAAAGAGTCCTCTCCAGCTGATGTTCAGGTGTATATCAGTATGTAGTGTCTCTACTTTAAAGAGTCCTCTCCTGCTGATGTTCAGGTGTATATCAGTATGTAGTGTCTCTACTTTAAAGAGTCCTCTCCTGCTGATGTTCAGGTGTATATCAGTATCTAGTGTCTCTACTTTAAAGAGTCCTCTCCTGCTGATGTTCAGGTGTATATCCGTATGTAGTGTCTCTACTTTAAGAGTCCTCTCCTGCTGATGTTCAGGTGTATATCCGTATGTAGTGTCTCGACTTGAAAGAGTCCTCTCCTGCTGATGTTCAGGTGTATATCAGTATGTAGTGTCTCTACTTTAAAGAGTCCTCTCCTGCTGATGTTCAGGTGTATATCAGTATGTAGTGTCTCTACTTTAAAGAGTCCTCTCCTGCTGATGTTCAGGTGTATATCCGTATATAGTGTCTCTACTTTAAAGAGTCCTCTCCTGCTGATGTTCAGGTGTATATCAGTATGTAATGTCTCTACTTTAAAGAGTCCTCTCCTGCTGATGTTCAGGTGTATATGTAGTGTCTCTACTTTAAAGAGTCCTCTCCTGCTGATGTTCAGGTGTATATCAGTATGTAGTGTCTCTACTTTAAAGAGTCCTCTCCTGCTGATGCTCAGGTGTATATCCGTATGTAGTGTCTCTACTTTAAAGAGTCCTATCCTGCTGATGTTCAGGTGTATATCCGTATATAGTGTCTCTACTTTAAAGAGTCCTCTCCTGCTGATGTTCAGGTGTATATCAGTATGTAATGTCTCTACTTTAAAGAGTCCTCTCCTGCTGATGTTCAGGTGTATATGTAGTGTCTCTACTTTAAAGAGTCCTCTCCTGCTGATGTTCAGGTGTATATCAGTATGTAGTGTCTCTACTTTAAAGAGTCCTCTCCTGCTGATGTTCAGGTGTATATCAGTATGTAGTGTCTCTACTTTAAAGAGTCCTCTCCTGCTGATGTTCAGGTGTATATCAGTGTGTAGTGTCTCTACTTTAAAGAGTCCTCTCCTGCTGATGTTCAGGTGTATATCAGTATGTAGTGTCTCTACTTTAAAGAGTCCTCTCCTGCTGATGCTCAGGTGTATATCCGTATGTAGTGTCTCTACTTTAAAGAGTCCTATCCTGCTGATGTTCAGGTGTATATCCGTATATAGTGTCTCTACTTTAAAGAGTCCTCTCCTGCTGATGTTCAGGTGTATATCAGTATGTAATGTCTCTACTTTAAAGAGTCCTCTCCTGCTGATGTTCAGGTGTATATGTAGTGTCTCTACTTTAAAGAGTCCTCTCCTGCTGATGTTCAGGTGTATATCAGTATGTAGTGTCTCTACTTTAAAGAGTCCTCTCCTGCTGATGTTCAGGTGTATATCAGTATGTAGTGTCTCTACTTTAAAGAGTCCTCTCCTGCTGATGTTCAGGTGTATATCAGTATGTAGTGTCTCTACTTTAAAGAGTCCTCTCCTGCTGATTTTCAGGTGTATATCAGTATGTAGTGTCTCTACTTTAAAGAGTCCTCTCCTGCTGATGTTCAGGTGTATATCAGTATGTAGTGTCTCTACTTTAAAGAGTCCTCTCTTGCTGATGTTCAGGTGTATATCAGTATGTTGTGTCTCTACTTTAAAGAGTCCTCTCCTGCTGATGTTCAGGTGTATATCAGTATGTATTGTCTCTACTTTAAAGAGTCCTCTCCTGCTGATGTTCAGGTGTATATCAGTATGTAGTGTCTCTACTTTAAAGAGTCCTCTCCTGCTGATGTTCAGGTGTATATCAGTATGTGGTGTCTCTACTTTAAAGAGTCCCCTCCTGCTGATGTTCAGGTGTATATCAGTATGTAGTGTCTCTACTTTAAAGAGTCCTCTCCTGCTGATGTTCAGGTGTATATCAGTATGTAGTGTCTCTACTTTAAAGAGTCCTCTCCTGCTGATGTTCAGGTGTATATCAGTATGTAGTGTCTCTACTTTAAAGAGTCCTCTCCTGCTGATGTTCAGGTGTATATCAGTATGTAGTGTCTCTACTTTAAAGAGTCCTCTCCTGCTGATGCTCAGGTGTATATCAGTATGTAGTGTCTCTACTTTAAAGAGTCCTCTCCTGCTGATGTTCAGGTGTATATCAGTATGTAGTGTCTCTACTTTAAAGAGTCCTCTCCTGCTGATGTTCAGGTGTATATCAGTATGTAGTGTCTCTACTTTAAAGAGTCCTCTCCTGCTGATGCTCAGGTGTATATCAGTATGTAGTGTCTCTACTTTAAAGAGTCCTCTCCTGCTGATGTTCAGGTGTATATCAGTATGTAGTGTCTCTACTTTAAAGAGTCCTCTCCTGCTGATGTTCAGGTGTATATCAGTATGTAGTGTCTCTACTTTAAAGAGTCCTCTCCTGCTGATGCTCAGGTGTATATCAGTATGTAGTGTCTCTACTTTAAAGAGTCCTCTCCTGCTGATGTTCAGGTGTATATCAGTATGTAGTGTGTCTACTTTAAAGAGTCCTCTCCTGCTGATGCTCAGGTGTATATCAGTATGTAGTGTCTCTACGGGGACATGTCTCCAGTCTTTAATGTTCAAAAAGCTCTTTTTATTTCTCTCATACTGCCTGCCTGTGGCAGCACCTCTTTTCACCCTCTGTCTGAAAGCAGAGCCCTGTCCGTTCTCATTGGTTAGCTGGCCGGCTCTTTTGTGATTTGTCTACCGCTTAGAGATGTCCCGCCCCTTAGCCTATCACGTACAATGTGTTGGAACGCTACCCAATAGGCGAGCAAGTTTGGGATTCCAGCCTTTGCAGACCATGCACTAAAAGCTATAACACACTTCAGGAGAGGGAACAGCAGAGAGAGAAGAGGAGGCCTCTGCTTTGGGATGTCTGAATGCCATGACAACTGGGCGTGAAGTTATCAAAGGGTTGTAATACATTGTTGTGTTTATATACATTTTGAACTGATTTAACGTGTTTTTCTTTACAAGGAAATACTTCTGTTCGTCCAGACTTCTTCTCGTAGGCTAGAATTCTGTTTGCCTTCTTCCTCAAACTCAACCCAAGAGAAAGATTGGAGAATAAGAAAGGGGGGAGTCGGGTGGGGTTTGTGGAATTTGCTCTGTTTGGTTTGGAAGTGAAGGCTCTCCGGAGGATAATGGAAAAGAGAGGCAGGAGAAAGGGAGGTGTGTGTGTGTGTGTGTGTGTGTGTGTGTGTGTGTGTGTGTGTGTGTGTGTGTGTGTGTGTGTGTGTGTGTGTGTGTGGTCGCACATACTGCCTTTATTCTACTTTATACTTCTACTCCTTCTACTAAGTCAATTCATTTATAATATTTTTTCCTCCTCTACATTTATCTGACATTTTCACATCAGCTCATACAAACGATATATCCACTAATAAATAAACATGTGCATAAAATGCTTCACATGAAGAATCATCTCCAGCAACAACACATGCAGCATTTAGAGAACATTCAGCAACTTGAGGAGACATGCTGGGAGACCAGGGGACACTAAAGAGTGACTCACACAGCTGGGAGACCAGGGGACACTAAAGAGTGACGCACACAGCTGGGAGATCAGGGGACACTAAAGAGTGACGCACACAGCTGGGAGACCAGGGGACACTAAAGAGTGACGCACACAGCTGGGAGACTAGGGGACACTAAAGAGTGACGCACACAGCTGGGAGACTAGGGGACACTAAAGAGTGACGCACACAGCTGGAGACCAGGGGACACTAAAGAGTGACGCACAAAGCTGGGAGACCAGGGGACACTAAAGAGTGACGCACACAGCTGGGAGACTAGGGGACACTAAAGAGTGACGCACAGCTGGGAGACCAGGGGACACTAAAGAGTGACACACACAGCTGGAGACCAGGGGACACTAAAGAGTGACGTACACAGCTGGGAGACAGGGGGAAACTAAAGAGTGACGCACAAAGCTGGAGACCAGGGGACACTAAAGAGTGACGCACACAGCTGGGAGACCAGGGGACACTAAAGAGTGACGCACACAGCTGGGAGACCAGGGGACACTAAAGAGTGATGGACACAGCTGGAGACCAGTGGACACTAAAGAGTGACGCACACAGCTGGGAGACCAGGGGACACTAAAGAGTGATGCACACAGCTGGATACCAGGGGACACTAAAGAGTGACGCACACAGCTGAAGACCAGGGGACACTAAAGAGTGACGCACACAGCTGGGAGACCAGGGGACACTAAAGAGTGACTGTTCTCTAAATGCTGCATGTGTTGTTGCTGGAGACGTTTCTTCATGTGGAACATTTGGGTTTCTATACCCGCATCCTCTGAAGCTGCGTCCTCTGAAGCCGCGTCCTCTAAAGCCGCATCCTCTAAAGCCGCGTCCTCTGAAGCCGCGTCCCCTGAAGCCGCGTCCTCTGAAGCCGCGTCCTCTGAAGCCGCATCCTCTGAAGCCGCGTCCTCTGAAGCCGCATCCTCTGAAGCCGCGTCCTCTGAAGCCGCGTCCTCTGAAGCTGCAGCGCCTGGCGGCCACACAGGGTTTATACAGGGAGTTGAGGTACTCTTCTTGTACTTGACTCTGTTGGTCGGCAGATGTTGGCATGGATGCATGAAAGCTTTTAGCGAGTAACAATGGGAGAGAGGCTCGGAGCGAGGAGGTGAATCAGACATTCCTCAGGAGGAGGAGGAGGAGGAGGAGGAGGAGGAGGAAGAGGAGGAGGGGGAGGAGGAGGGGGTGAAGGGAGCCAGTGGTTGGTTAGTGGTTAGAAAGTCAGAGCAGAAAAATGAAGGTCTGGTCCAGAGACCACAGGAGAACCAGGGTCTCCTCCTCCTCCTCCTCCTCCTCCTCCTCCCACACCAGGCCGGCAGCCACAGGGGGAGAAAACAGGGAGGAGAGCTTTTAGCTGGACCCTCTGAACCCATAGCGTGCTCACAGCAAGAGGAGGAGGAATGCCTTCATTCGTCCCACAGAGGGAGTCACAGCCAAAGGGAAGAGCCAGGATATTAAATCAGAAGCAAGCATTAATTTAAAGACTAAAATACAAAGTGCACTAATTATTAAACCCCCCCCTCCCCCTGCAGACACTC
>NW_027639433.1:0-7500 GCF_949606895.1 Notothenia rossii | reverse complement strand
CTGCAGACTGTTGGGAATACAATCAAGGTCTCACTAGTATAAAAAGGTGTGTGTGTGTCTGCTCTCTGCATGTGTTTAGAATATGCATGCGTGCAGAAGATAAAAAAGTGTGTGTGTGTGTGTGTGTGTGTGTGTGTGTGTGTGTGTGTGTGTGTGTGTGTGTGTGAAAAGTTAAATGTGTGTGTTTAGCTTGGCAGTAGGGGATCCATACGAGGGTCCGGGCAGCACGCCCAAATGGGTCAATGAGTGGAAAGAGGGAGGGGGGGGACATATGGTCCTGGATAACACACAATGCACAATACCTCCAAATCACAGCCTGTATGTGAAGTTAAAAAGTATTCAGATCCTTATCTTTAAAGAGTCCTCTCCTGCTGATGTTCAGGTGTATATCAGTATGTAGTGTCTCTACTTTAAAGAGTCCTCTCCTGCTGATGTTCAGGTGTATATCAGTATGTAGTGTCTCTACTTTAAAGAGTCCTCTGCTGCTGATGTTCAGGTGTATATCAGTATGTAGTGTCTCTACTTTAAAGAGTCCTCTCCTGCTGATGTTCAGGTGTATATCAGTATGTAGTGTCTCTACTTTAAAGAGTCCTCTCCTGCTGATGTTCAGCTGTATATCAGTATGTAGTGTCTCTACTTTAAAGAGTCCTCTCCTGCTGATGTTCAGGTGTATATCAGTATGTAGTGTCTCTACTTTAAAGAGTCCTCTCCTGCTGATGTTCAGGTGTATATCAGTATGTATAGTGTCTCTACTTTAAAGAGTCCTCTCCTGCTGATGTTCAGGTGTATATCAGTATGTAGTGTCTCTACTTTAAAGAGTCCTCTGCTGCTGATGTTCAGGTGTATATCAGTATGTAGTGTCTCTACTTTAAAGAGTCCTCTCCTGCTGATGTTCAGGTATATATCAGTATGTAGTGTCTCTGCTTTAAAGAGTCCTCTCCTGCTGATGTTCAGGTGTATATCAGTATGTATAGTGTCTCTACTTTAAAGAGTCCTCTCCTGCTGATGTTCAGGTGTATATCAGTATATAGTGTCTCTACTTTAAAGAGTCCTCTCCTGCTGATGTTCAGGTGTATATCAGTATGTAGTGTCTCTACTTTAAAGAGTCCTCTCCTGCTGATGTTCAGGTATATATCAGTATGTAGTGTCTCTGCTTTAAAGAGTCCTCTCCTGCTGATGTTCAGGTGTATATCAGTATGTAGTGTCTCTACTTTAAAGAGTCCTCTCCTGCTGATGTTCAGGTGTATATCAGTATGTAGTATCTCTACTTTAAAGAGTCCTCTCCTGCTGATGTTCAGGTGTATATCAGTATGTAGTGTCTCTACTTTAAAGAGTCCTCTCCTGCTGATGTTCAGGTGTATATCAGTATGTAGTGTCTCTACTTTAAAGAGTGCTCTCCTGCTGATGTTCAGGTGTATATCAGTATGTAGTGTCTCTACTTTAAAGAGTCCTCTCCTGCTGATGTTCAGGTGTATATCAGTATGTAGTGTCTCTACTTTAAAGAGTCCTCTCCTGCTGATGTTCAGGTGTATATCAGTATGTAGTATCTCTACTTTAAAGAGTGCTCTCCTGCTGATGTTCAGGTGTATATCAGTATGTAATGTCTCTACTTTAAAGAGTCCTCTCCTGCTGATGTTCAGGTGTATATCAGTATGTAGTGTCTCTACTTTAAAGAGTGCTCTCCTGCTGATGTTCAGGTGTATACCAGTATGTAGTGTCTCTACTTTAAAGAGTTCTCTCCTGCTGATGTTCAGGTGTATATCAGTATGTAGTGTCTCTACTTTAAAGAGTCCTCTCCTGCTGATGTTCAGGTGTATATCAGTATGTAGTGTCTCTACTTTAAAGAGTCCTCTCCTGCTGATGTTCAGGTGTATATCAGTATGTAGTGTCTCTACTTTAAAGAGTGCTCTCCTGCTGATGTTCAGGTGTATACCAGTATGTAGTGTCTCTACTTTAAAGAGTCCTCTCCTGCTGATGTTCAGGTGTATATCAGTATGTAGTGTCTCTACTTTAAAGAGTCCTCTCCTGCTGATGTTCAGGTGTATATCAGTATGTAGTGTCTCTACTTTAAAGAGTCCTCTCCTGCTGATGTTCAGGTGTATATCAGTATGTAGTATCTCTACTTTAAAGAGTGCTCTCTTGCTGATGTTCAGGTGTATATCAGTATGTAATGTCTCTACTTTAAAGAGTCCTCTCCTGCTGATGTTCAGGTGTATATCAGTATGTAGTGTCTCTACTTTAAAGAGTGCTCTCCTGCTGATGTTCAGGTGTATACCAGTATGTAGTGTCTCTACTTTAAAGAGTTCTCTCCTGCTGATGTTCAGGTGTATATCAGTATGTAGTGTCTCTACTTTAAAGAGTCCTCTCCTGCTGATGTTCAGGTGTATATCAGTATGTAGTGTCTCTACTTTAAAGAGTGCTCTCCTGCTGATGTTCAGGTGTATATCAGTATGTAGTGTCTCTACTTTAAAGAGTCCTCTCCTGCTGATGTTCAGGTGTATATCAGTATGTAGTGTCTCTACTTTAAAGAGTCCTCTCCTGCTGATGTTCAGGTGTATATCAGTATGTAGTGTCTCTACTTTAAAGAGTCCTCTCCTGCTGATGTTCAGGTGTATATCAGTATGTAGTGTCTCTACTTTAAAGAGTCCTCTGCTGCTGATGTTCAGGTGTATATCAGTATGTAGTGTCTCTACTTTAAAGAGTCCTCTCCTGCTGATGTTCAGGTATATATCAGTATGTAGTGTCTCTGCTTTAAAGAGTCCTCTCCTGCTGATGTTCAGGTGTATATCAGTATGTATAGTGTCTCTACTTAGTCCTCTCCTGCTGATGTTCAGGTGTATATCAGTATGTAGTGTCTCTACTTTAAAGAGTCCTCTGCTGCTGATGTTCAGGTGTATATCAGTATGTAGTGTCTCTACTTTAAAGAGTCCTCTCCTGCTGATGTTCAGGTATATATCAGTATGTAGTGTCTCTGCTTTAAAGAGTCCTCTCCTGCTGATGTTCAGGTGTATATCAGTATGTATAGTGTCTCTACTTTAAAGAGTCCTCTCCTGCTGATGTTCAGGTGTATATCAGTATATAGTGTCTCTACTTTAAAGAGTCCTCTCCTGCTGATGTTCAGGTGTATATCAGTATGTAGTATCTCTACTTTAAAGAGTCCTCTCCTGCTGATGTTCAGGTGTATATCAGTATGTAGTGTCTCTACTTTAAAGAGTCCTCTCCTGCTGATGTTCAGGTGTATATCAGTATGTAGTGTCTCTACTTTAAAGAGTGCTCTCCTGCTGATGTTCAGTGTATATCAGTATGTAGTGTCTCTACTTTAAAGAGTCCTCTCCTGCTGATGTTCAGGTGTATATCAGTATGTAGTGTCTCTACTTTAAAGAGTCCTCTCCTGCTGATGTTCAGGTGTATATCAGTATGTAGTATCTCTACTTTAAAGAGTGCTCTCCTGCTGATGTTCAGGTGTATATCAGTATGTAATGTCTCTACTTTAAAGAGTCCTCTCCTGCTGATGTTCAGGTGTATATCAGTATGTAGTGTCTCTACTTTAAAGAGTGCTCTCCTGCTGATGTTCAGGTGTATACCAGTATGTAGTGTCTCTACTTTAAAGAGTTCTCTCCTGCTGATGTTCAGGTGTATATCAGTATGTAGTGTCTCTACTTTAAAGAGTCCTCTCCTGCTGATGTTCAGTGTATATCAGTATGTAGTGTCTCTACTTTAAAGAGTCCTCTCCTGCTGATGTTCAGGTGTATATCAGTATGTAGTGTCTCTACTTTAAAGAGTGCTCTCCTGCTGATGTTCAGGTGTATACCAGTATGTAGTGTCTCTACTTTAAAGAGTCCTCTCCTGCTGATGTTCAGGTGTATATCAGTATGTAGTGTCTCTACTTTAAAGAGTCCTCTCCTGCTGATGTTCAGGTGTATATCAGTATGTAGTGTCTCTACTTTAAAGAGTCCTCTCCTGCTGATGTTCAGGTGTATATCAGTATGTAGTATCTCTACTTTAAAGAGTGCTCTCTTGCTGATGTTCAGGTGTATATCAGTATGTAATGTCTCTACTTTAAAGAGTCCTCTCCTGCTGATGTTCAGGTGTATATCAGTATGTAGTGTCTCTACTTTAAAGAGTGCTCTCCTGCTGATGTTCAGGTGTATACCAGTATGTAGTGTCTCTACTTTAAAGAGTTCTCTCCTGCTGATGTTCAGGTGTATATCAGTATGTAGTGTCTCTACTTTAAAGAGTCCTCTCCTGCTGATGTTCAGGTGTATATCAGTATGTAGTGTCTCTACTTTAAAGAGTGCTCTCCTGCTGATGTTCAGGTGTATACCAGTATGTAGTGTCTCTACTTTTAAAGAGTCCTCTCCTGCTGATGTTCAGGTGTATATCAGTATGTAGTGTCTCTACTTTAAAGAGTCCTCTCCTGCTGATGTTCAGGTGTATATCAGTATGATAGTGTCTCTACTTTAAAGAGTCCTCTCCTGCTGATGTTCAGGTGTATATCAGTATGTAGTGTCTCTACTTTAAAGAGTCCTCTGCTGCTGATGTTCAGGTGTATATCAGTATGTAGTGTCTCTACTTTAAAGAGTCCTCTCCTGCTGATGTTCAGGTATATATCAGTATGTAGTGTCTCTGCTTTAAAGAGTCCTCTCCTGCTGATGTTCAGGTGTATATCAGTATGTATAGTGTCTCTACTTTAAAGAGTCCTCTCCTGCTGATGTTCAGGTGTATATCAGTATGTAGTGTCTCTACTTTAAAGAGTCCTCTGCTGCTGATGTTCAGGTGTATATCAGTATGTAGTGTCTCTACTTTAAAGAGTCCTCTCCTGCTGATGTTCAGGTATATATCAGTATGTAGTGTCTCTGCTTTAAAGAGTCCTCTCCTGCTGATGTTCAGGTGTATATCAGTATGTATAGTGTCTCTACTTTAAAGAGTCCTCTCCTGCTGATGTTCAGGTGTATATCAGTATATAGTGTCTCTACTTTAAAGAGTCCTCTCCTGCTGATGTTCAGGTGTATATCAGTATGTAGTGTCTCTACTTTAAAGAGTCCTCTCCTGCTGATGTTCAGGTGTATATCAGTATGTAGTGTCTCTACTTTAAAGAGTCCTCTCCTGCTGATGTTCAGGTGTATATCAGTATGTAGTGTCTCTACTTTAAAGAGTCCTCTCCTGCTGATGTTCAGGTGTATATCAGTATGTAGTGTCTCTACTTTAAAGAGTCCTCTCCTGCTGATGTTCAGGTGTATATCAGTATGTAGTGTCTCTACTTTAAAGAGTCTCTCCTGCTGATGTTCAGGTGTATATCAGTATGTAGTGTCTCTACTTTAAAGAGTCTCTCCTGCTGATGTTCAGGTGTATATCAGTATGTAGTGTCTCTACTTTAAAGAGTCTCTCCTGCTGATGTTCAGGTGTATATCAGTATGTAGTGTCTCTACTTTAAAGAGTCCTCTCCTGCTGATGTTCAGGTGTATATCAGTATGTAGTGTCTCTACTTTAAAGAGTGCTCTCCTGCTGATGTTCAGGTGTATATCAGTATGTAATGTCTCTACTTTAAAGAGTCCTCTCCTGCTGATGTTCAGGTGTATATCAGTATGTAGTGTCTCTACTTTAAAGAGTGCTCTCCTGCTGATGTTCAGGTGTATACAGTATGTAGTGTCTCTACTTTAAAGAGTTCTCTCCTGCTGATGTTCAGGTGTATATCAGTATGTAGTGTCTCTACTTTAAAGAGTCCTCTCCTGCTGATGTTCAGGTGTATATCAGTATGTAGTGTCTCTACTTTAAAGAGTCCTCTCCTGCTGATGTTCAGGTGTATATCAGTATGTAGTGTCTCTACTTTAAAGAGTGCTCTCCTGCTGATGTTCAGGTGTATACCAGTATGTAGTGTCTCTACTTTAAAGAGTCTCTCCTGCTGATGTTCAGGTGTATATCAGTATGTAGTGTCTCTACTTTAAAGAGTCCTCTCCTGCTGATGTTCAGGTGTATATCAGTATGTAGTGTCTCTACTTTAAAGAGTCTCTCCTGCTGATGTTCAGGTGTATATCAGTATGTAGTGTCTCTACTTTAAAGAGTGCTCTCTCTGCTGATGTTCAGGTGTATATCAGTATGTATTGTCTCTACTTTAAAGAGTCCTCTCCTGCTGATGTTCAGGTGTATATTAGTATGTAGTGTCTCTACTTTAAAGAGTGCTCTCCTGCTGATGTTCAGGTGTATACCAGTATGTAGTGTCTCTACTTTAAAGAGTCCTCTCCTGCTGATGTTCAGGTGTATATCAGTATGTAGTGTCTCTACTTTAAAGAGTCCTCTCCTGCTGATGTTCAGGTGTATATCAGTATGTAGTGTCTCTACTTTAAAGAGTGCTCTCCTGCTGATGTTCAGGTGTATACCAGTATGTAGTGTCTCTACTTTAAAGAGTCCTCTCCTGCTGATGTTCAGGTGTATATCAGTATGTAGTGTCTCTACTTTAAAGAGTCCTCTCCTGCTGATGTTCAGGTGTATATCAGTATGTAGTGTCTCTACTTTAAAGAGTCCTCTCTGCTGATGTTCAGGTGTATCTCAGTATGTAGTGTCTCTACTTTAAAGAGTCCTCTCCTGCTGATGTTAGGTGTATATCAGTATGTAGTGTCTCTACTTTAAAGAGTCCTCTCCTGCTGATGTTCAGGTGTATATCAGTATGTAGTGTCTCTACTTTAAAGAGTCCTCTCCTGCTGATGTTCAGGTGTATATCAGTATGTAGTGTCTCTACTTTAAAGAGTCCTCTCTGCTGATGTTCAGGTGTATATCAGTATGTAGTGTCTCTACTTTAAAGAGTCCTCTCCTGCTGATGTTCAGGTGTATATCAGTATGTAGTGTCTCTACTTTAAAGAGTCCTCTCCTGCTGATGTTCAGGTGTATATCAGTATGTATGTCTCTACTTTAAAGAGTCCTCTCCTGCTGATGTTCAGGTGTATATCAGTATGTAGTGTCTCTACTTAAAGAGTCCTCTCCTGCTGATGTTCAGGTGTATATCAGTATGTAGTGTCTCTACTTTAAAGAGTCCTCTCCTGCTGATGTTCAGGTGTATATCAGTATGTAGTGTCACTACTTTAAAGAGTCCTCTCCGGCTGATGTTCAGGTGTATATCAGTATGTAGTGTCTCTACTTTAAAGAGTCCTCTCCTGCTGATGTTCAGGTGTATATCAGTATGTAGTGTCTCTACTTTAAAGAGTCCTCTCCTGCTGATGTTCAGGTGTATATCAGTATGTAGTGTCTCTACTTTAAAGAGTCCTCTCCTGCTGATGTTCAGGTGTATCTCAGTATGTAGTGTCTCTACTTTAAAGAGTCCTCTCCTGCTGATGTTCAGGTGTATATCAGTATGTAGTGTCTCTACTTTAAAGAGTCCTCACCTGCTGATGTTCAGGTGTATATCAGTATGTAGTGTCTTACTATTAAAGAGTCCTCTCCTGCTGATGTTCAGGTGTATATCAGTATGTAGTGTCTCTACTTAAAGAGTCCTCTCCCTGCTGATGT
>NW_027639434.1:12500-19875 GCF_949606895.1 Notothenia rossii | reverse complement strand
TATTTAGTTGTGTACAAACCTAGAATAAGTGATGATGAGAAAGAACTTGATATCTTAGCACTTGTTAAACAAATAAAATGTCAGATTTCACACCACATAAATAACAACATAAAATGAGACACAACAAATGCTTGTAAATCTAGTAAAAAAGTGAAAATTATATAAATACAACAAAA
Organism: Notothenia rossii; assembly: GCF_949606895.1. NCBI lineage: Eukaryota > Metazoa > Chordata > Actinopteri > Perciformes > Nototheniidae > Notothenia > Notothenia rossii. Next base: position 19,699 of record NW_027639434.1, on the reverse strand, counting down.
ATATTACTTTTTAAATTTGGCCTGATTTGACTTTACCTTTTTATTCTTGTTTCTTTTGGATGGCAATTCAGAAATCTACTCATGTGTCATAATCAATTCAATTCAATTCAATTCAAAGGGGCTTTATTGGCATGAAAGTTAAATTAAACAATGTTGCCAAAGCATCACAATACAAAATAATTAACAACATTAACATACATTTCAAATGTTTACATATTATTGATGATATATATATACAGTGATACAATTACATTTCATTAATCCCTACTTCCTGTCTGTGTCTCCTTCCTCACCCGTAGAGTTTGGGAGGCGGTTGCCATGGAGCCTGCATGGCGACAGCAGGGAAGGGGGCGTGGCCGAGGTCAGGAGGGAGGTAGGCCCCGCCCCCAAGAAAAAGAGAGGGAGAGGCCAGGGGCAGGAGGAGGAGGAAGAGGAGGAGGAGGAAGAGGAGGAGGAGGGAAGATGAAGAACGCTGCGACACCTGAGCCTCCACAAAGTGAGAAAACTATAAAATAGTAATAATTAAAATAAAAGAAGCGTTCCTATTGGCTGACTCACACTGTGTTTGATTGACAGGTGCGACGGTCCAATCAAAGTTTGAGGAGATCAAGAAGGCCAACCAAGCTGCTGCTCAGCGATTGGTGGAGCTCAGTTCCTCCTCAGAGGATGAAGATGATGATGATGAAGGAGTGGAGGTGGATAATAAAGATGGAAAGAGAGGGAAGATCATGGCCTCCACCTTCACCACCTACACCGACCAGACAGGTGAGACTCACACCTGGAGGCTGCTGAATGCAGTGCATTAGTTACTGCATACCCTGAAGATCATTTAAATACACTGTTATTTTTTACACCCAAAATATGTTTTGTTTGAATACCACTAGTCATTTATATGTCTTCAATAATACTTTTTATTTATTCATTTTAATACCTTGACCATATTTATAATTAAATGATTTTATATAAGTATGTTTTTTTTGTGGATATTTTTATTTTAATACCAATATTATTCTTGTCTCTTTTGAAACATTTTATTTCATTTGAACCCTAACCACTAGTAATTCTGTTTGATAGAAATATAACTTCTGTATAAATGTCTCTACAGGAGGCGATGCGTCGGCCCTCCTCCGGACCGGTCAATACGTCAACGATCTGTTTCAATCAGGAGCTCTGACCTGTTTGATCTGCATCGCCTCCGTGAAGAGGGTCCAAGCTGTGAGACTCACACACACACACACACACACACTCACTCACTCACTCACTCACTCACTCACTCACTCACTCACTCACACACACACACATGTTTCTTTGTTGTTTTTTTTCAAATTAAATTGAATATATTGAAATCTCCAATATCAACTTAAGAGCTTGTGCCTCTTCGGGGGTTGCTAACACTTATCCATACACGTTATCGTTTACTTTCTCCGTCTTTATATGTAGATATTACTTTTCTCCGTTAATCCCCGTCACGTTGTTTCCATAGCAACATCAACTTCCTGTCAACTGCGCCAACTCTCCTTCAAAATAAAAGCATGTCCATAAATAGGAAGCCAAGCCAAATTACACTTAAGACGTATACAACTGCAACGAAAGTAACAAACACAATGCGATATCCTTTTGAATTTCAAAGAACACAAATCGGGTTGTATACATTAACAAATAACTATAAAACAACAATACTGTAGAAGGACAAAATGAATGCCGTGAATAAACCGAAATACACGTGTTGAAGCGGTTTGCTGCTGATAACTACCCCCCCCCCCCCCCCCCCCTTCCCCTCCGCGCGGGCCGAATATTCGCTGCCGAATATCCGGAGCCCGACATTTTTTATTCGGGACAGCCCTAATACACACACACACACACACACACACACACACACACACACACACACACACACACACACACACACACACACACACACACACACACACACACACACACACACACACACACACACACACTCACACTCACACTCACACTCACACTCACACATGCTAATCTTTATTCATAATTACCTGTGTGTGTGTGTGCAGGTGTGGAGCTGCAGCAGCTGTTTCTCTCTCTTCCACCTGCCGTGCATCCAGAAGTGGGCGAGAGACTCCGTCTTCCTCGTCTCCTCCGTCACCGACGAAGACTTCGGGCAGAAGCAGCACCCCTGGCCCTGGTGAGGAAAACAAGCGCACCTTTTAAAAAATATAAATCCCATAATATGTACTTTATTTAGTAAATAATCATTTCCTCTCCGCAGCCCAAAGTGTCGAGCAGAGTATCAGCCGAGCGAGACGCCCAACAGGTACACTGAAACACCTGTTACTACTCTGTACAAGTACACAGAAACACCTGTTACTACTCTGTACAATTACACAGAAACACCTGTTACTACTCTGTACAAGTACACAGAAACACCTGTTACTACTCTGTACAAGTACACATAAACACCTGTTACTACTCTGTACAAGTACACAGAAACACCTGTTACTACTCTGTACAAGTACACATAAATAAACACCTGTTATTACCCTGTACAAGTACAGGCTGCCAGCAGAGGGCGCCACACTCCACTTTCTCTAAAAACACATTAAACACACAGCTGGGTCTTTTCAGAGTCAGACTGAACATGTAGAGATGGGGACATTTAATCCAGGGTGTGTGTTGTGTTCAGGTACATGTGTTACTGTGGAAAACAGCAGGACCCTCCCCCTGGTTTATTAATGTGTGTGTATGTTGTGTTCAGGTACATGTGTTACTGTGGGAAACAGCAGGACCCTCCCCCTGACCCCTGGTTGGCTCCTCACTCTTGCGGCTCCGTGTGTCAGAAAGACATCAAACCTTCCTGTGGACACACCTGTCTGCTGCTCTGTCACCCAGGTAACACACACACACACACACACACACACACACACACACACACACACACACACACACACACACACACACACACACACACACACACGCTCACACATATAATGTGTAATAATAATAATACATGGGATTTTTATTGTGCTTTTCCTAATGCATTAATTTTATATTTCATACAAGGTATAGTTGTGTAGATGTAACTTGTGTGTGTGTGTGTGTGTGTGTTTCCAGGTCCCTGTCCTCCATGTCCAAAGATGGTTTCTGTTTCCTGTTTATGCGGCAAAGCTAAGCCCCTCCCCCGTCGCTGTAGCAACAAGGTATGAATTTTACGCATATATAAATAACATAAAAAACTAAATGAAATATAAATATGTTTTTCATGTGTGTGTATCTGCAGGCGTGGTCGTGTCAGAAGCAATGCAACAAGCTGCTGCCCTGCAGACAACACACCTGCACACACACCTGCCACACAGGTAAACACACACACTGTTGCACTGTTGGAGATTTTCATCGACATAACTACTCTGTAGCTATGTTCGTATGACAAATAAAGATCCTTGAACACACACACACACACACACACACACACACACACACACACACACACACACACACACACACACACACACACACACACACACACACACACACACACACACACACACACACACACACACACACACACACACACACACACAAATAGTGCTGCGTACCGGTACGCCGAACCGGTACTGGACTTGTAAAAAGTTTCGGTTCAAGTCCAGTTAAAACCGGAACGTCAGGAACCGGTACTTACGTATATTCTCCTTTGTGTTCTAAACCATCTAAAACCTTCCATAGATCGAGAAATTTGCGCTGAGAAAAGACGAAAAACATTGTTTTGGCTTCTGATATGGCGGCCATTACTGAGCTCACGAAGTCTCGCAAAATATCGCAACTGCTCGCGAGATCTGTGTGACGTCAAGGGAAGCTGGCTTAGACATAGTGGACACTGACAGCGTTGGATGCTGGTTGCCATATTTGGTAGTGTAGCTAAGCTAACTCCTTTGTATGTATGGTGATATAGTGTCTGCCGAAAGAGCAACACTTCACCCAGACAATGTCAATATGCTGTTGTTCTTGAACAAGAACACATAGACTTGTACTCTTGCATATTGAGTCTTGTATGTACATCACTATGTATGTAGTTGTGTTGTGTAGTTAGTAACACATGTAGAGTTCTAGAAAAGACATGGTGTAGACACAAGTTGGAAGGGGGCACAATAAACCTGACGAGTTTGAATTTGAGTTGATTATGAGTTTATTTTCAATTGATAATTAGCTCACAATAAGTTCACTTTAGTTACTCACACAACTTGACACAAGTCCGGACTTATAAGTCCGGACCTGAACCTGAACCTCTGGACTTGAGTCCGGACCTGAACCTGAATGTGAGTCCAGGTACACACCACTACACACACACACACACACACACACACACACACACACACACACACACACACACACACACACACACACACACACACACACACACACACACACACACACACACACACACACACACACACACACACACACACACACACACACACACACACACACACACACACACACATATTAATATTCTCAGTTAGCAATCACGTGTGTGTGTGTGTGTGTGTGTGTGTGTGTGTGTGTGTGTGTGTGTGTGTGTGTGTGTGTGTGTGTGTGTGTGTGTGTGTGTGTGTGTGTGTGTGTGTGTGTGTGTGTGTGTGTGTGTGTGTGTGTGTGTGTGTGTGTGTGTGTGTGTGTGTGTGTGTGTGTGTGTGTGTGTGTGTGTGTGTGTGTGTGTGTGTGTGTGTGTGTGTGTGTGTGTGTGTGTCAGAGTGCTCCCCCTGTCCCCGGGTCAGTGTTCAGAGGTGTGTGTGTGGCAGAGAGGAAACAGAGAGACCGTGTGCCAGCCCAACGTGGAACTGCAAGCAGGTAAACCACAACAACAACAACACACTCATTGTTGTTTATTATTAAATATATCATTATTAGCAAAACTCTGAAAGAAAAACTGTACGGTATTTAAGGTCGTCTTGTTGCCCCCTCCCCTGGATGAAGGAATGTGTGTGTGTCAAAGTAAACCATAATGGGACACACACACATTTAAAATTTGAATCTTTAGGAGAGCTTGTTGTTTATTAAATAGCTTGTTGACATTAGCAGCTAGCTATTAGCATCCTGTTAACAGAGGTACATTATGATGCGGTCAGGCTCTACTCTCTAATGAGTATCAGTATCACAACTTTTTACCTGAAAATGTTACCTGTCTTTTCAACAGGTGTGTGGCTCCGCCCTCTCCTGTGGGAATCACACCTGTGAGGTTCTGTGTCACACTGGAAGATGTCCTCCTTGTCCTCGCTCCGTCAGCAGGTCCTGTCCCTGTGGAAAGACCAGTGAGAGACACACACACACACACACACACACACACACACACACACACACACACACACACACACACACACACACACACACACACATATAGCGATGTTCTTTCCCTAAATAAATCAAATAATCTGTGTGTGTGTGTGTGTGTGTGTGTGTGTGTGTGTGTGTGTGTGTGTGTGTGTGTGTGTGTGTGTGTGTGTGTGTGTGTGTGTGTGTGTGTGTGTGTGTGTGTGTGTGTGTGTGTGTGTGTGTGTGTGTGTGTGTGTGTGTGTGTGTGTGTGTGTGTGTGTGTGTGTGTGTATAGAGTCCACTCTCCCCTGTACAGAGGAAGTATTGCCGTGCGGCGACACATGTGACCGCCGTCTCTCCTGCGGGAAACACACCTGCTCTATGAGGTGCCATCGGGGGGGCTGTGAGACCTGCAGACAGGTACACACACACACACACACACACACACACACACACATACTGAACACACTCTGACCTGTGTGTATTTGTGTCAGGAAGTGGAGAAGGAGTGCAGGTGTGGAAAATACAGGAAGTTGATGCCATGTCACAGAGACTTCCTGTGTGACTCAAAGTGTCCGAAAACCAGGAGCTGCCAGAGGCACCAGTGCAGGAGAAAGGTCAGTGAACGCATCACCTATATGAACTCTACAGTAGAGGGTCAGTGAACGCACCATCACCTACATTAACTCTACGGTAGAGGGTCAGTGAACGCACCACCACCTATATTAACTCTACAGTAGAGGGTCAGTGAACGCATCACCTATATTAACTCTACAGTAGAGGGTCAGTGAACGCACCATCACCTATATGAACTCTACAGTAGAGGGTCAGTGAAAGCACCATCACCTATATTAAGTCTACAGCAGAGGTTCATTGAACGCACCATCACTTGTATTAACTCTACAGCAGAGGGTCAGTGAACGCACCATCACCTATATTAACTCTACAGTAGAGGGTCAGTGAACGCACCATCACCTATATGAACTCTACACTAGAGGGTCAGTGAACTCACCATCACCTATATGAACTCTACAGTAGAGGGTCAGTGAACGCACCATCACCTATATGAACTCTACACTAGAGGGTCAGTGAACGCACCATCACCTATATTAACTCTACAGTAGAGGGTCATTGAACGCACCATCACCTATATTAACTCTACAGAGGGTCAGTGAACGCACCATCACCTATATGAACTCTACAGTAGAGGGTCAGTGAACGCACCATCACCTATATTAACTCTACAGTAGAGGGTCATTGAACGCACCATCACCTATATTAACTCTACAGAGGGTCAGTGAACGCACCATCACCTATATGAACTCTACAGTAGAGGGTCATTGAACGCACCATCACCTATATTAACTCTACAGAGGGTCAGTGAACGCACCATCACCTATATGAACTCTACAGTAGAGGGTCAGTGAAAGCACCATCACCTATATTAACTCTACAGTAGAGGGTCAGTGAACGCACCATCACCTATATGAACTCTACAGTAGAGGGTCAGTGTACGCACCATCACCTATATTAAGTCTACAGTAGAGGGTCAGCGAAAGCACCATCACCTATATTAACTCTACAGCAGAGGGTCATTGAACGCACCATCACCTATATGTGACCTGCTCTATCGAAATCAGTCGCATTGACCCGAAGACACATTTTGAGTTGCATACACTGTTGGAAAGAGGATATTCCTAGCTTTCTAATGATATCAGGATTGTTTTTGTACTCCAAATATTAAGCAAAATATGTCACATTATATAATGACTGTCACCGAGTCATCATTTTGAGAAAAAGGCCTTCAAAGTTTCCCCTTCTCTGGAATCCATCGATCTGATTGGTTATTAGCAAATGATCAAAATACTACGGAGGGAAGATATTTTCGTTTGGATTACTGGTCTGGGAGAAGCTCG
>NW_027639434.1:0-7500 GCF_949606895.1 Notothenia rossii | reverse complement strand
CGTGTCACTGTCAGGGTCGTTTCTCGTGCAGTCAGCCGTGTGGACGACCTCTGATCTGCGGGAATCACACCTGCAGTCGGGAGTGTCACCTGGTTACCCCCGGCAACAAGGTGAGCGCCTCGTTATGGAGCCAATTAACGACGACACGGGTCTTAACGAGATCTAAAAAGTCCACAAAACAAAGGAAAAAGTCAGAAAAAATAACAGTGTAGTTGCATTAAAAAAACTGAAAAAGGAAGCGCCCACCCCTTTAACACCTGTAGTAACACCTGTATCTACACCTGTAGTAACACCTGTATTAACACCTGTATTAACACCTGTATCAACACGTTTATCAACACCTGTATCAACACCTGTATCAACACCTGTATTAACACCTGTATTAACACCTGTATTAACACCTGTATCAACACCTGTAGTAACACCTGTATTAACACCTATATTAACACCTGTATTAACACCTGTAGTAACAGCTGTATTAACACCTGTATTAACACCTGTAGTAACACCTGTATTAACACCTGTATTAACACCTGTAGTAACACCTGTAGTAACACCTGTATCTACACCTGTAGTAACACCTGTATTAACACCTGTATTAACACCTGTATCAACACCTGTATCAACACGTTTATCAACACCTGTATCAACACCTGTATCAACACCTGTATTAACACCTGTATCAACACCTGTAGTAACACCTGTATTAACACCTATATTAACACCTGTAGTAACAGCTGTATTAACACCTGTATTAACACCTGTATTAACACCTGTAGTAACACCTGTAGTAACACCTGTATTAACACCTGTAGTAACACCTGTATTAACACCTGTATCAACACCTGTATCAACACCTGTATCACCACCTGTAGTAACACCTGTAGTAACACCTGTATTAACACCTGTAGTAACACCTGTATCAACACCTGTAGTAACACCTGTATCAACACCTGTATCACCACCTGTATCACCACCTGTAGTAACACCTGTAGTAACACCTGTAGTAACACCTGTAGTAACACCTGTAGTAACACCTGTATTACCACCTGTATTACCACCTGTATCACCACCTGTATTAACACCTGTATCACCACCTGTATCACCACCTGTAGTAACACCTGTATCACCACCTGTATCAACACCTGTATCACACCTGTATCAACACCTGCATTAACACCTGTATCACCACCTGTATCACCACCTGTATTAACACCTGTATTACCACCTGTATCAACACCTGTATCACCACCTGCATTAACACCTGTATCAACACCTGTATCACCACCTGTATTAACACCTGTATTACCACCTGTATCAACACCTGTATTACCACCTGTATCACCACCTGTATTAACACCTGTATTCCCTCTCTTCAGTGTGAGGAATGTGCAGAGCCCTGCCTCCTGCCCCGCCCCCCCGGCTGTTCTCACCGCTGTTCCCTGCGCTGTCACCCCTCCCTCTGCCCCCCCTGTGGTTTTATGACCAAGCAGCGCTGCTACTGCAGGATCATCGTGCTGTTCATCGACTGCACGTACGTTTATCATTCTATTTTTAAAATTATTTTTTTAATGTATTTATAAATATTTTATTATTCTTTTATTTATTTATTAATTATTATTTTTTATTTTTTATAAATGTAATTATTCGTATGTCTTTTATTCCATTTAAGTTATTTTTTATGTATTAATTATTTATCAAATGCATTTTAGCAAAATAACTTTATTATTTATTTCATATTAATTATTATTTATTAATCAAATTAAAGATCTGCTCTACATCCACTGCTCTTAAGAAGAACCAAACGTATATTTAATATATTATTAAGTTATATCAGCTAGCTGGTGACAGAGAGGAGGGGGAGGAGGAGGAGGGGGAGGAGGAGGGGGAGGGGGAGGAGACCAAAACCAGAGCTAAAAGAGTTTGAAAATGTGTCTAAAAGTCACAATAAAATGTAAAAATATTAACATTTTCTGCAGGAAGTGGACGTCCGCTGATGCAAAGACAAAGGTGGAGTTGGGCTCCTGCAACAACCAGTGTCCTAAAGAGGTACACACACACACACACACACACACACACACACACACACACACACACACACACACACACACACACACACACACAATATATATATATATCCTTCTTTTCCCCCATCAGTATCAATAATCAAAGATGTTCAAAGTCACTGCAGGAAGAACAGAATACCCTCTGTCCTCTGTCCAGTAATCAATTTAACTCTGTGGTGCCACACACACACACACACACACACACACACACACACACACACACACACACACACACACACACACACACACACACACACACACACACACACACACACACACACCGTCTCTCTGTTTCACTTCACCTGGGAACGATTTCGCTTTTTCATTCTGTCACTTACTGGCACTGACACACACACTCTCTAGTGTGTGTGTGTGTGTGTGTGTGTGTGTGTGTGTGTGTGTGTGTGTGTGTGTGTGTGTGTGTGTGTGTGTGTGTGTGTGTGTGTGTGTGTGTGTGTGTGTGTGTGTGTGTGTGTGTGTGTGTGTGTGTGTGTGTGTGTGTGTGTGTGTGTGTGTGTGTGTGTGTGTGTGTGTGTGTGTGTGTGTGTGTGTGTGTGTGTGTGTGTGTGTGTGTGTGTGTGTGTGGTAACTTAAGCTCCTAAAAGCCTCGTCACACACACAGTTGGAATAACAAACACGAGGAAGTGGACATTTATATTTCTTCTGATGCTTCAGCAGATCCAGAATCAAGATGTCAGAACTTCATCGTAGCTTCATATTATGTTATTGTATATTATTATATTATAAAGTGCTGCATTTTATTACAACATAACCCGATTTACTAACACCTCCTCTCTTTGTAACGTGTTTTATTCTATATATGAACTTTGTTGACATTGTATGGAGATCGTGTTTATTTATTTGTGTTTCCTTTTCTGTCTTCATTCGGCCTCACTGAGACCACAGTCATTAAAGTGTGTGTTTGTGTGTGTGTGTTTATTCTGTGTGTGTGTGAGCAGCTGGCGTGTGGTCACCGCTGTAAGCAGGTGTGTCATCCAGGTGTGTGTGAGGAGAAATGTCAGCAGAAGGTGAAGGTCAGGTGTCCCTGCAAGAGGATCAAGAAGGTAAACACACACACACACACACACACACACACTTCATAGCCTCGAGGTCCCGTATACATAAGTTGTGTGTGTGTGTGTGTGTGTGTGTGTGTGTGTGTGTGTGTGTGTGTGTGTGTGTGTGTGTGTGTGTGTGTGTGTGTGTGTGTGTGTGTGTGTGTGTGTGTGTGTGTGTGTGTGTGTGTGTGTGTGTGTGTGTGTGTGTGTGTGTGTGTGTGTGTGTGTGTGTGTGTGTGTGTGTGTGTGTGTGTGTGTGTGTGTGTGTGTGTGTGTGTGTGTGTGTGTGTGTTGCAGGAGTTCTTGTGTTCAGATCAATGTGCGGTTCAGTGTGACGACGCCTGCAAAGACCAGAAGAAGAAAGTCAGCCAGGTACGTACACACACACACACACACACACACACTTGTACACTCAGACCAACACCTGGATACACACTCACCAATATGTGTGTAACTGTGTGTTCAGGTGAAGGAGGCGGAGCTTAAAGCGGCTCAGGAGGAGGAGCAGAAGAAGCTTCAGGTGAGTCTGAACACACTCTTTATTATCTCAGCTTTTTTTTTAGAGCTAAACAATTCCGTGTAAAATCCTACAGTTTTATATATATAATCCCGTGGTCAAATTCTTAATAATTAAGAAATTAAATTTTAAAAAGTAACTAATAATTAATATATTTAAGGTGTTTTTGTGTTTTCAGGAGGAGCTGGAGGCGTTTGAGAAGCGCCAGCAGCGGGGGGGCAGGAGGAGTAAGAAGAGGGGGAGGAGGGGGGAGGTGGATGAGGAGGAGGGAGGAAGAGGAAGATGGGGGAAGGTCTTCCTCTTCGTTTTCGTCCCGGTGGCCGGCGCTCTGATGTCCGCTGGAGCTTACTACCTCCTGAACGCACCGTGAAAAAAAATCATCGAAGCTGCCTCGTGGTTTATTTAACTTTCGGATGTGATTTTATTTTGGCGAGTCTTCCTGTTTCAAACTTATTCCTTGTTTTGTTTTGGTTAAAAGAAGTGATAGCGGTCGGGGAGCTAAAGCAGATCCATGAGACTTCATTAAACATTTTTTTAATTTTAGCTCAATTTCTTTTGTAACTTTTCAAATGTGTTAGGAAAAGATTAAATGTTTAATATTAAGTTGAAGTCAAAAGGATAATCTGGGTTATTAACTTAATTTAAACCATTGAAAACTTTGTTGCCTCAATTTGACTTTCCTTTTAGTTCAGAATCCCCAAATATTGAATAGTTTATCTTCCTTTTTCAGACTTCAAATGACAAAGATCGGGGACTTAAAGCCGTTATCTCACACTTTTTAAATCCACCAGACTCCATTCATAACAATATTGTACCTTGTGTATCGCTGCCTAAATCACATTTTAATTTGTGTGTTAATGTCAGACTTTTAAGGGTTAATTTGGATTTATGAATTTGTTAAAAATAGACATTTTTCATAATATAAGATATTTAAGACTTTTTTCCCATTATTCTGAAAAAACCGAAACATTGCCTTTAATTTCATATAATGGCAAAATATACGTTTTTGTTAATAGTATTCTTTAATCTCCAACATTAAGAAAACTCAATCCAAGATAAAGATGCAATTAATTCAACAAGAAACAGATGAAATATTACGGGCAGGAAAGTTTTAAATATAGAACAAAGTTAAGGAAGTACAGAAATGTTCAGTTCAATTTCAATCTTACCATATAAGTTATTAGTTAACTGTTTTTATTTTATGGAGTCTGGTAGATAAGGACGTCCCCACTTTAAACCACGCTAACCATCTCTTAGTTTTATTATTTGTAGTGAAATTTAATTTTTTTATAGTTGAAATTTAGTTTTTTCATAGTTTAAATGTAGTTTTATTTTGGTGGGAAATTAGATAAAGGTGGATTGGAACTGTTTACCAATGCCACAAAAAACAACAACGTATAAGTTATCTAAACACTTTTATTTAAATGAACTTCTAAAAGTCATCAAAAAATAAATAATGAGATCTTTACTTTAAGGTTAAATCGACAAAAATGTAATGAATTCTCATCTTTTCATTAATTAGTCATGGATCTGTATTATTTGGGCGTATTTTGACTTGTTTAGTTATGACGGTGCTTCCTTCAGATACAGAAACGTTATTTCAATTTGGTCCTAAAATGTTAAATTTGTGAAGTTCAATTGCATTTTTTCTGTCTTTTTTTTTTTAATACTGAAAAATAAAATGTATAAAAATATCAGTGTTGTATTATTTTATTTTTTGAATATATAATGATTCGTTTTTCTGTAAGTTGTGTAACAGGAATTAAGCTGCATGTGTTTACAGCCGTCAACAGAGAGGTGGCGCTGTCTCTGTAAAGAATTAAAGATATTTTAACAACATTTATTTACTTTAGATACAATCCATTTAGCTAAATACAAATCAGTATTATTTGTTGTATTTCTGAAATGTTCTGCATTATTTGTGAACTGTTCCTTTAATATTTGAGGGAAATTATTATATTGATTAATTGCACCACATAAACAAATGGTCTAGTTTTATTTTTTTTTTAAACATTTGAAAAAACTCTTTTCACGTAGGAAAAACTTGACCAAGTTCAGTTTGATTGTCTTTTTATGATTTTTAAACATTTCATAACTAAAATGTAAATCATCCAAAAAGTTTTTTATTAATATATTTTTTTAGTAACTGGAAATGTCAGGATGTCCTCACTGTGATGGTCTTAAAACATGGTCCCCTTAAAGCCATAAAAACAAACATATTTTTTAGGCAAAGTTGCGTAACCCAAAAGTGTGTTTGGGGATTTAAGACACGCACGAGGCTGAAGTCCCAGCGTACACTTGACTGTAAATTGGTCACGTGCAGACCACCTGAGGGGGGGTGGGGGGTAGGTGGGCGGAGCCAAGTGTCTCGCGCTGGGTTAGTTCGGCGGCTGCTCTTGTGCAGCGGGCAGAAGGATGGTCTCACGCTCAGCGGCGGGTCATGTTGTCCGCGAGCCGGGAGACCTGTCCGCGTGTCACCTTCAGCGGACCGGCTGCAGCACCGGTGAGTGTGTCCGTGTGCGTGTGTGTGTTTGTCCGTGTGTGAGTGTCCGTGTGTGAGTGTGTGTCCTTCACTGCTCTGGTTCTCCATCCTTTTTCTGTATCTGTAGCCTACTTACTGTATATTTCTGTTTATATTTAAGAGTAGTCTCAATAAAACCTCTTATATTTTGAATATCCTGCAGAAAACCCAGAAATGGAAACTCTTATTAAAGGCAGTCATGTATTTTATTTCAAACTAGAGCTGCAAAACATTGTAACATTTAATTTATTCCTATTTACTAATTTGCTGGATTTCGTGTTTTACTCATCCGTTTCATATGGAAACCTTTAACTAAATGCATGACACATGCAATGAATGCATTATTGACCTCATTGACTAGAATACAATTAGGATCTTTTGTAATAAATCTATAACTATAAAGATATTCAGACGTGTTCTGCTGTTTATGCATTAAATATACCTGATGCATTATTAACATCATCAAGAAAACATTTATAATGAGGACTTTCTTCATCCCAAACTATAGGGTTGCATCTATTGATTATTATGCAGATTATTGTCTGGATTTATTCCACTAAATTCTAATTTTTTACATCTTTCTATGTATAATTCTTTCTTTGTAAACATCAAATTTATGATTTGTATTATTATATATTCATGGTTGGATCTATAAACGTCTGTTCCAGTTTCTCAACGTTTTGAATCTCATGAAAATAAGATACATCGTATTAAAATGTTTTCCTGTTGATCAGCTTTATCCTAAACATCCCATAATCATCAGAAACCATTTCATACAACTGAGTAGTTAGATTTCTCTTTTAGTTAAGTAATAACTTAGTCTTAAATAAACCGTTTTCCAGCAAAAAGATTTATTTAATATACAGTTTTTTATGTTAAAGATACAGAAAAATATAAAAATAAAGTAACATTAAACTGCTGCAACTAAAGATTATTTTCACAATATACTTATCTGCCTATTTTTTAATACATAGTATTGTTGATAAAAGGTCCAAACATAGTGAAATGCTGTTCTAATGTCCGACAGTAAAAGTTAACGTAGAAAAACACAAGATATAAAGTCGAAGAAAAAGCATAAAATAATCAAATATAAGAAGCTGGAATCAGACGAACTTAAATCTTAAATTACTTTATTTAAAAATATCTTACATTCATCGATATATAAATATAAGCGATGCTTTGATATCACATTTTAATTAATCTGAATAGGATCATGTTTTATTAGTAAAGAATTATTTATTTTTTATTCTCAGAAGTTGAGCTGAAGCAAATTATTAATCATAAAGGGATGCATTTTGCATTTATTCATTTTTTATTCACAGTTTTTTTTCACGTTTC
>NW_027639435.1:125436-135524 GCF_949606895.1 Notothenia rossii | reverse complement strand
ACTTTAAAGACTCCTCTCCTGCTGATGTTCCAGGTGTATATCAGTATGTAGTGTCTCTACTTTAAAGAGTCCTCTCCTGCTGATGTTCAGGAGCATATCAGTTTGTAGTGTCTCTACTTTAAAGAGTCCTCTCCTGCTGAGGTTCAGGTGCATATCAGTTTGTAGTGTCTCTACTTTAAAGAGTCCTTTCCTGCTGATGTTCAGGTGTATATCAGTATGTAGTGTCTCCACTTTAAAGAGTCCTCTCCTGCTGATGTTCAGGTGTATATCAGTATGTAGTGTCTCCACTTTAAAGAGTCCTCTCCTGCTGATGTTCAGGTGTATATCAGTATGTAGTGTCTCTACTTTAAAGAGTCCTCTACTGATGATGTTCAGGTGTATATCAGTATGTAGTGTCTCTACTTTAAAGAGTCCTCTCCTGCTGATGTTCAGGTGTATATCAGTATGTAGTGTCTCTACTTTAAAGAGTCCTCTCCTGCTGATGTTCAGGTGTATATCAGTATGTAGTGTCTCTACTTTAAAGAGTCCTCTCCTGCTGATGTTCAGGTGTATATCAGTATGTAGTGTCTCTACTTTAAAGAGTCCTCTCCTGCTGATGTTCAGGTGTATATCAGTATGTAGTGTCTCTACTTTAAAGAGTCCTCTCCTGCTGATGTTCAGGTGTATATCAGTATGTAGTGTCTCTACTTTAAAGAGTTCTCTCCTGCTGATGTTCAGGTGTATATCAGTATGTAGTGTCTCTACTTTAAAGAGTTCTCTCCTGCTGATGTTCAGGTGTATATCAGTATGTAGTGTCTCTACTTTAAAGAGTCCTCTCCTGCTGATGTTCAGGTGTATATCAGTATGTAGTGTCTCTACTTTAAAGAGTCCTCTCCTGCTGATGTTCAGGTGTATATCACTATGTAGTGTCTCTACTTTAAAGAGTCCTCTCCTGCTGATGTTCAGGTGTATATCAGTATGTAGTGTCTCTACTTTAAAGAGTCCTCTCCTGCTGATGTTCAGGTGTATATCAGTATGTAGTGTCTCTACTTTAAAGAGTCCGCTCCTGCTGATATTCAGGTGTATATCAGTATGTAGTGTATCTACTTTAAAGAGTCCTCTCCTGCTGATGTTCAGGTGTATATCAGTATGTAGTGTCTCTACTTTAAAGAGTCCTCTCCTGCTGATGTTCAGGTGTATATCAGTATGTAGTATCTCTACTTTAAAGAGTCCTCTCCTGCTGATGTTCAGGTGTATATCAGTATGTAGTGTATCTACTTTAAAGAGTCCTCTCCTGCTGATGTTCAGGTGTATATCAGTATGTAGTGTCTCTACTTTAAAGAGTCCTCTCCTGCTGATGTTCAGGTATATATCAGTATGTAGTGTCTGTACTTTAAAGAGTCCTCTCCTGCTGATGTTCAGGTGTATATCAGTATGTAGTGTCTCTACTTTAAAGAGTCCTCTCCTGCTGATATTCAGGTGTATATCAGTATGTAGTGTCTCTACTTTAAAGAGTCCTTTCCCCCCGATGTTCAGGTGTATGTCAGTATGTAGTGTCTCTACTTTAAAGAGTCCTCTCCTGCTGATGTTCAGGTGTATATCAGTATGTAGTGTCTCTACTTTAAAGAGTCCTCTCCTGCTGATGTTCAGGTGTATATCAGTATGTAGTGTCTCTACTTTAAAGAGTCCTCTCCTGCAGATTTACTGGACAAAACCATCAACTTAAATCTCACTTTGGGGATTTTGTACCCGATGAACTTTTTCTACATTTTGCTTGCAAACAGGGATCTTTTTTAAGAAGCTTAACTACGGCCCAAGTATCATTCTCTGGGGTTGCATTAAGGATCATCAGCTTATAGAGAGGAGACTTTACCCAATGTAGTGGGAAATAGTGCAGAGAGGGATGGTAATATAGGATTCAATTCCCTGTGCCTGAGGATATGTTTGCCCGATAAGTACAACTCTTTACAGGCTTTTCTGGGCCGAGGATGTTCGGGATGCTTTGGGAACGATCTGTCAATATGTTGGTAAGATTTAAAATAAAATCTGAATCCAATCGGTTTACGAGGAAACACGAAATGTAACATCTGATTATCTGGAAAGCTGAAATTTTGCTGACCTTTCGAAGGCAGAGTTTGATTATATAAAGACATTCTGGACGGTCGTACCAAAGGTCAATAATCAAGATTTCTGAGTCACTGTGAGTTACATCAACCGGTTTTTTTTCACGAACCTGTGTCTCAGGGCTTCTTAACATTTAACAACCTATGTGTCATACCCACTTAACGGGAAGAAACTCAGCTAACTGACGATACGAACCATTTTTACCGTAACAAAACACAAGTCTCACAAGAAGCATCTAAATGAGCCCTGAGCAAAATAATGCTAACGCACTTAACACAGAACTCACGGTAGAAAAAATGTATTACTTATCGGATCTGCAAAAACAAGATATCAGTTAGCCAGCTGAGATTCTACAGATTCTAGAGGTATTAGTATCATCCCTTTGCGGCAGCGGAAGCAAACCCAGACATCAAGCGACGTAGCTTTACCGAGCAAAAACTGAAAATATTCTCACCTTTGCTGTTTTCTGATCAAAAGTTGTGTTCAATGGCATCAAAACGATAAAAACGCTGCTGAAGATTAATCCAATGTGTCTGTGTCACTTTGAAATGATTATTGATAATCCATCATTCAATTTTTGTCAAAAACAGAGATAGTAGCTGTTATTAGCACTATTAGAGCTACAACCCAGCTTCCGGTTTTGGGCATTCTGGCTACGCATCACTCTCATTCACCAATGGGTAATGTTTAGATGGATTTTAGGAACTTCCCTCTCGATTCTATTGGCTCTAACGAGTCAAAAGAGATGTCAATCATCAAAATCGACCGAGGGGGGCCAGCGATATGGAAAATGCGCCCAAATGACCCCAGAAGTGGGTTTTTTTCTTCTAAATCTCTCTAAAAAGGTCAAACTTCACTTGTTTTGCATCAATCTTGATACAGGGTACTTATTATGTTGTAGTTTGGAGTCCTAAAGCTTTTAGTCTACCATCCCATCATTCAAGGGTGGTTCTCACTATGAGTAATGTTTTCTTTTTGGACGGACACTATCATTTACATTTTTTTACTATGTTCAATTTTAATTTACTTTAAAATAAAAACATCTATATTGATTCTGACACTTCTACATCCAACTCACAGGTTTATCATTACTTTGAGAAAAAAGATTATTAATGTACCCCTTTTAGAAGAGAAGATATGGTCATTTGTTCAGGGAATGTCATTTTCGAGCCTGAGACCTGGAAAACAGGCTCAGGGCTAAACAGGTTAAATATGATGTATCGGTTAAACCTCTTTGACTATAGCATTAATCTTACATATTGCACATTTAGAGCCTTTCTGCCATTACAACACTTGAATGATTGCCCTAAATTTGGTTCATGGTGAAGAGAGAAAACCAGAAGGTATGCCGACTTCTCCTTTGCTTTGGATTATAAAAAGACATTGCTAAAAGACCTACACTGTCAAAAGCAATTTGGACATGTGTGCAGGATAAAGATGCTAACTGCTAGCTTTTAGTGTCAAGAACATGCACTGAAATTACACAAAACACTGTGGTGTTACACAGTCAAGCATAAAGATACAAAAAGATGATGTGTTTCATTTTAGATATGCATGATGTATTCTATCATGAGATTAGCTTGTTAACCTTTGTCCAGATGATTGGTTAGTTAGCATTTGGCTTGTCGATCAGAAAAATTGGACCTCTATGGAAGAAAATGTTTTTGTTCAAAGGATAATAGTATGTTTTTCAATGTGCTAGATACTAGACGATTCAATATGCTATGCATGGTTAGCCAATGTTTTGTGAGCAACATGATGAAAGCAACCATAGCTAGATGCTATGCTCAAAAATGTCGGCGCTGCTTCAAAGTTGTCTATACTACTATACTTTATGCTAACATGCTAACATCACATTTATTATCCATTACATTCATTTAATTGTCCAAATGGGCTTGATATTCTTACTTCTAAACGCTAACACAATCCCATGCTACAATGCACTATCTACTATGCTAAACATTTGTTAGCATTTCAGCATGACGATGACTGTGCAGATTTCCACTTCTTCCTAGCATGCTAACGTTAGCATCAGTTATTACAATGGTAGCTTCAAACATGTGATACGTTTCTCTGATTTGTTATCTACCTGTCTTCTGTTTGTTTTCTAGTGTGTGGTGAGAGTACCGCCTCCACTCGTGCTTTAGTCCTGCTCTCAGGTGACATTTGTAGCAGGAACATAATAAAAGGAATGATTATATTTAATGTGTTGTGCTACTTTACCTCATTGGAAAGCTGATTATAGCAGCTATTGATCTGCTGGCAGGGGACAAAAGAGTTTAGTGATGAATAATTGAGTCTGCTCTCGTGTGTCCTGCTGTTTATCGATGCTGTAGCAGGTCATAGGCTCACACAAACACACACACACACACACACACACACACACACACACACACACACACACACACACACACACACACACACACACACACACACACAAATACACACACACACACACACACACACACACACACACACACACACACACACACACACACACAAACACACAGATTTTTTTTTATTATTGCTTTTCTTTTCTTTTTTGAATATTCATTTAATATGAGTTTTGGTAAATGTTGTATATAGAAAATTGGCAAGTCATCCCCTAATTTTAATAATTTTAAATATTTAATATATATATATGTGTCTAATATTCATCATTAATGCTTTTAGATCATCTTAATTTCCGTACAGTTAATTTTAGATTTTAATTTTTAATTTATATAAAATAAATGTATTATATAATACCCGCTCTATCGAAATCAGTCGGAAGTCGCACCTGCTCATTTCAAAATAAACGTGGATTTGGGTAAAATAATCGTTTTTCGGGGTTCTGATGTTTTGTTTGATTTTAAATAAACAGTCTTGGCTTTCAGAATATGAAACCTTTATTTCCAAAATCACACGATAGGCCTTTTTCTCAAAATGATGACTCGGTGACAGTCATTATATAATGTGACATATTTTGCCTAATATTTGGAGAACAACAACAATCCTGATATCATTAGAAAGCTAGGAATCTCCTCTTTCCAACAGTGTATACAACTCAAAATGTGTCTTCGGGTCAATGCGACTGATTCCGATAGAGCAGGTCACATATATCCAAATAATATAATGGTTATATACCAAGATGTTCTCAGTCTCTTCCTATACCGAAAACCAATACTAAAGAAACGCTGTTAATGTACAATTTATACATTTTTCTGCAGTTAATCTGGTAAGTATTATGTTATTAGTACTAATAGAGTGTATCATTTCTTCATTCATCTCTAATGTTTCAAGAGATTAATTAAGAAATGAGTTGTCAACTATCCCTACTAAATGTATTACTCGCTTTTTTCACAATAAATTCATTCATTTGAGTTCATTTGTATACAAAAATACCTTATATTACCTTATACCTGTTTCTTCTTATCCTCTGGAGACATAGAAAAGTAAATAAATACAACAAAAATATTTTTTAAAGTGGGCTAAACAAAACACAGTTGTAATTTTCCCCATTTAACCGAAAGAAAGAAGTGAGAAAGTGATGAATCGAGAACAAATTGACACTTATTTAAAACATTGAGGTGACTAACCATCTGCAGCCAAAACGTCTAGTAGAAATCTAAATATACAGAAATAAGAGCCTCAATATAAGGAACACATGAGCAATAACACCAATGACAATAACACGATTTGTTGGGATGGCTTGAGAAGGAATAATAAACACAACGCTGTTGTTTGTGATTTTATGACACGCCGTCCTCTTTTCTTTCTGCAGGAGCGACAGATTTCACGGAGCATCTGTTGGTTTGTGGGCTTCACACGCAGAGAGACAAACACTGAGCTGCTGGCTTTCATTTTGTTTTCTGTTATTCAATTTTTGCTTTGTCTCCTTTCTACAATGGAGCTGCCACGCTTCAGCACAAACACACAAACACACACACACACACAATATCACATTAGCAATGACACACACACACACAGGCGATGTCACATTAGCAATGGCACACACACACACACACACACACACACACACACACACACACACACACACACACACACACACACACACACACACACACACACACACACACACACGCAGAGTGGCTTATTGTCACTAATCGTCTCCCTCATTTATTCTCACTCTAACTAGAACAAAATATGAAAGGGATTTGCTCAGCGCTTGGCCAGATGTGATAATAGCCTTTCAGAAGGGTTGACTGTGTGTGTGTGTGTGTGTGTGTGTGTGTGTGTGTGTGTGTGTGTGTGTGTGTGTGTGTGTGTGTGTGTGTGTGTGTGTGTGTGTGTGTGTGTGTGTGTGTGTGTGTGTGTGTGTGTGTGTGTGTGGTACTGTAGGAGAGGAGGGAATATCTCTTTGTTGAGGCTCCAGCAGAGACACAGACAGATTATCAACAGTGCAGAGGTCAAAGGTCAAAACTGTGTGGCGGTGATTCAGGAGCTAATCTGCTCGATGGAGACGAGCATTAACACGTCACCGTGGAGGAAAAACATGAGAGATCAACATGCTGGTCACGTTTTAAAACGATCCAATGATCCAAAGTCATTCAGACGTAGTTGCATGCTAACACCGTAGCTGCATGCTAGCACCGTAGCTGCTGCTAACACCGTAGCTGCATGCTAACACCGTAGCTGCTGCTAACACCGTAGCTGCATGCTAGCACCGTAGCTGCTGCTAACACCGTAGCTGCATGCTAGCACCGTAGCTGCTGCTAACACCGTAGCTACTGCTAACACCGTAGCTGCTGCTAACACCGTAGCTGCTGCTAACACCGTAGCTGCATGCTAACACTGTAGCTGCTGCTAACACCGTAGCTGCTGCTAACACTATAGCTGCATTGATCTTATCTTAGGAAATTCAATACGTAATAAAATGACTTGCAGTATGCTTGCAGAAAGAGAGAACAAACTGGAAGACAAGTCTGAATTATTACCCTAAATATAATATGATTGATCCCTATGTTATTGGTTTCTTCCAAAAGTAGTGAGCTGAAGAGTGTGTTGATGAAGTGGTTGAGCATCAATCCCTCTCTCTGTTTTTTGTAAAATGCAATACCCGTTGCTTTACTTATATTTGTATAGTTTGCTATGAAAGGTGGTTGGCCAGAGTGGCACCAAGTAATTGAATAAGTCAGTTGTATTTTCAATAATCCTAAAAAATCACAAATAATTTGTATGAAAATCTCTAAATAAATATATAGTACCCTGTTGTAAAGTGGGGGATAACTGTTCACCATATAGTCGTTAAATACATGTGATATTGGGTGTCATTATTATCTTTTTGAACACCCACATCCCCCTCAGTTTTGGCTCGTGCAATGCTTCTAGGCACCGTGTGAAAACATATGTTTATATTAACACGGCTGAATCATTTTACAGTGAATATATAATCATGTGAATCTGAGAAAAGCAGCAGAACGTCTTCATTTTTCTCGCCAGCAAATATTTATTTTTAAATCTTCAAGCTCTGTGTTTTTGTCACTCAGATTCTTGGATAGGATTTGTCTCATTAATTATCAAGGCTTTGGCAAAAAGGAGAGTGAGCTAAACGTGTAATGTTTTCCGCTTTGCTATAGATAGCGACGCTGTTTTAATTAGCATCAGCTTGTGGAGGAAGTCTAAAGGCTTCAAATGCAGAGATGGCAAAAGTAAACACATCCTTGACTCAAGTAGAAGTACAGATACTCGTGTTTAAAAATACTCTGGTGAAAGTAGAAGTACTGACTAAACTTCTTTACTCAAGTCAAAGTAAAGAGGCTTTGAAAAGTACTTCAGTAAAAAGTACCCATAACTAGCAGCTGTTTTAAAGAGTACCTGACCTCCCTTTATATTAATAGAACAATAATGTCATTGTTAGCTAATGAATGTTTCCATGGTGAACAACGGCAACATGACAACGTTTCCATTGGTCCCTCTTCTTTAGAGAAGACCAGGAAATGATGGATACACGGATCGTGTTCAAATCAATAGGCACGCAATGACTCTAAATAATAATGATCACGCCACCAAACACACATTCAGACTAAAGGAACCAGCCTGTTTGGAAAATGAGAGAAGTAGAAAGTACAGGTATTTGAGTTCAACATGTAAGAAGTAGAAAGTACAGGTATTTGGGTTCAACATGTAAGAAGTAGAAAGTACAGGTATTTGTGTTCAACATGTAAGAAGTAGAAAGTACAGGTATTTGAGTTCAACATGTAAGAAGTAGAAAGTACAGGTATTTGTGTTCAACATGTAAGAAGTAGAAAGTACAGGTATTTGAGTTCAACATGTAAGAAGTAGAAAGTACAGGTATTTGTGTTCAACATGTAAGAAGTAGAAAGTACAGGTATTTGTGTTCAACATGTAAGAAGTAGAAAGTACAGGTATTTGAGTTCAACATGTAAGAAGTAGAAAGTACAGGTATTTGAGTTCAACATGTAAGAAGTAGAAAGTACAGGTATTTGTGTTCAACATGTGAGAAGTAGAAAGTACAGGTATTTGAGTTCAACATGTAAGAAGTAGAAAATACAGGTATTTGTGTTCAAAATGTAAGAAGTAGAAAGTACAGGTATTTGTGTTCAAAATGTAAGAAGTAGAAAGTACAGGTATTTGTGTTCAACATGTAAGAAGTAGAAAGTACAGGTATTTGAGTTCAACATGTAAGAAGTAGAAAGTACAGGTGTTTGTGTTCAACATGTAAGAAGTAGAAAGTACAGGTATTTGTGTTCAACATGTAAGAAGTAGAAAGTACAGGTATTTGTGTTCAACATGTGAGAAGTAGAAAGTACAGGTATTTGTGTTCAACATGTAAGAAGTAGAAAGTACAGGTATTTGTGTTCAACATGTAAGAAGTAGAAAGTACAGGTATTTGAGTTCAACATGTGAGAAGTAGAAAGTACAGGTATTTGTGTTCAACATGTAAGAAGTAGAAAGTATAGGTATTTGTGTTCAACATGTAAGAAGTAGAAAGTACAGGTATTTGTGTTCAACATGTAAGAAGTAGAAAGTACAGGTATTTGTGTTCAACATGTGAGAAGTAGAAAGTACAGGTATTTGAGTTCAACATGTAAGAAGTAGAAAGTACAGGTATTTGTGTTCAACATGTAAGAAGTAGAAAGTACAGGTATTTGTGTTCAACATGTAAGAAGTAGAAAGTACAGGTATTTGTGTTCAACATGTAAGAAGTAGAAAGTACAGGTATTTGTGTTCAACATGTAAGAAGTAGAAAGTACAGGTATTTGTGTTCAAAATGTAAGAAGTCAAAGTAAAAAGTGGTCAGAAAAATAAGTAGTGGAGTAAAGTAGGCCTACTGATACCAGAAAAATGTACTCAAGTACAGTAACGAAGTATTTGTACTCCACTACTTCCCACCTCTGGTTAAATGAGACGTCGCTCTGTTATCAAAGGTGTGAGATTCTTATTTAGACCAACAACAAAACAATTAACCATTAAAATATGAAAGCCTCAGTCAGTCTGAGAAGGTTAAACACTTCACTCAGCGATGTGTTCGGGGACATCTGTTAGAGATAGATAGGGCTCTCACTTTGAAGAAATGACACCATTCACATACAGCCTGTTGAAGTGCTGCTGTTGATGTGAAGTGTTTATAGTCATCATTTCAGCGTAATATTTAACAGCAATCTGCATCAACATGTCAACAACTACTTTGAGCTCATGTTGTCAGGTGCGCGTGACCTGCTCCGCTGCGCGTGCATCATATCCAAAGTGCTTCCACAGCAGTGACACACATCTGTGGATAATTGTTAATACGAAAATGGTTAAAGCAACCATCACTAAACGCCAGCATCTACTGCAGACAGTAGCAACAGGTCAGATGGGGACATCACGTTACCCTCCGTTGTGGACACTAGCTTAGTCCCGCCTGACTCGCCGCCCTCCCCCCCGGAGCAGCAGTCCTCGTCGCCCGAAACACCGCGGCCCGCAGGTGCCAGGATACCACGGCAAAACAGAGCCTGCCCAGGTCTAAACAAGTACTCGCC
>NW_027639435.1:60436-120436 GCF_949606895.1 Notothenia rossii | reverse complement strand
CACAAATACCTGTACTTTCTACTTCTTACATGTTGAACTCAAATACCTGTACTTTCTACTTCTTACATGTTGAACACAAATACCTGTACTTTCTACTTCTCACATGTTGAACTCAAATACCTGTACTTTCTACTTCTTACATGTTGAACACAAATACCTGTACTTTCTACTTCTCACATGTTGAACTCAAATACCTGTACTTTCTACTTCTTACATGTTGAACACAAATACCTGTACTTTCTACTTCTTACATGTTGAACTCAAATACCTGTACTTTCTACTTCTTACATGTTGAACACAAATACCTGTACTTTCTACTTCTCACATGTTGAACTCAAATACCTGTACTTTCTACTTCTTACATGTTGAACACAAATACCTGTACTTTCTACTTCTTACATGTTGAACACTAATACCTGTACTTTCTACTTCTCACATGTTGAACACAAATACCTGTACTTTCTACTTCTCACATGTTGAACACAAATACCTGTACTTTCTACGTCTTACATGTTGAACACTAATACCTGTACTTTCTACTTCTTATATGTTGAACACAAATACCTGTACTTTCTACTTCTTACATGTTGAACACAAATACCTGTACTTTCTACTTCTTACATGTTGAACTCAAATACCTGTACTTTCTACTTCTTACATGTTGAACACAAATACCTGTACTTTCTACTTCTTACATGTTGAACACAAATACCTGTACTTTCTACTTCTTACATTTTGAACTCAAATACCTGTACTTTCTACTTCTTACATGTTGAACTCAAATACCTGTACTTTCTACTTCTTACATGTTGAACACAAATACCTGTACTTTCTACTTCTCACATGTTGAACACTAATACCTGTACTTTCTACTTCTTACATGTTGAACACAAATACCTGTACTTTCTACTTCTTACATTTTGAACTCAAATACCTGTACTTTCTACTTCTTACATGTTGAACTCAAATACCTGTACTTTCTACTTCTTACATGTTGAACACAAATACCTGTACTTTCTACTTCTTATATGTTGAACACAAATACCTGTACTTTCTACTTCTTACATGTTGAACTCAAATACCTGTACTTTCTACTTCTTACATGTTGAACACAAATACCTGTACTTTCTACTTCTTACATGTTGAACACAAATACCTGTACTTTCTACTTCTTACATGTTGAACTCAAATACCTGTACTTTCTACTTCTTACATGTTGAACACAAATACCTGTACTTTCTACTTCTTACATGTTGAACACAAATACCTGTACTTTCTACTTCTTACATTTTGAACTCAAATACCTGTACTTTCTACTTCTTACATGTTGAACACAAATACCTGTACTTTCTACTTCTTACATGTTGAACACAAATACCTGTACTTTCTACTTCTCACATGTTGAACTCAAATACCTGAACTTTCTACTTCTTACAATTTGAACTCAAATACCTGTACTTTCTACTTCTTACATGTTGAACACTACCTGTACTTTCTACTTCTTACATGTTGAACACAAATACCTGTACTTTCTATTTCTTACATGTTGAACACAAATACCTGTACTTTCTACTTCTTACATGTTGAACACAAATACCTGTACTTTCTACTTCTCACATGTTGAACACAAATACCTGTACTTTCTACTTCTTACATGTTGAACCCAAATACCTGTACTTTCTACTTCTTACATGTTGAACTCAAATACCTGTACTTTCTATTTCTTACATGTTGAACACAAATACCTGTACTTTCTACTTCTTACAATTTGAACACAAATACCTGTACTTTCTACTTCTTACACTTTGAACATAAATACCTGTACTTTCTACTTCTTACATGTTGAACACAAATACCTGTACTTTCTACTTCTTACATGTTGAACACAAATACCTGTACTTTCTACTTCTCACATGTTGAACTCAAATACCTGTACTTTCTACTTCTTACATGTTGAACACAAATACCTGTACTTTCTACTTCTTACATGTTGAACACAAATACCTGTACTTTCTACTTCTTACATGTTGAACACAAATACCTGTACTTTCTACTTCTTACATGTTGAACACAAATACCTGTACTTTCTACTTCTTACATGTTGAACACAAATACCTGTACTTTCTACTTCTTACATGTTGAACTCAAATACCTGTACTTTCTATTTCTTACATGTTGAACACAAATACCTGTACTTTCTACTTCTTACATGTTGAAAACAAATACCTGTACTTTCTACTTCTTACATGTTGAACACAAATACCTGTACTTTCTACTTCTTACATGTTGAACACAAATACCTGTACTTTCTACTTCTTACATGTTGAACCCAAATACCTGTACTTTCTACTTCTTACATGTTGAACTCAAATACCTGTACTTTCTACTTCTTACATGTTGAAAACAAATACCTGTACTTTCTACTTCTTACATGTTGAACACAAATACCTGTACTTTCTACTTCTTACATGTTGAAAACAAATACCTGTACTTTCTACTTCTTACATGTTGAACACAAATACCTGTACTTTCTACTTCTTACATGTTGAAAACAAATACCTGTACTTTCTACTTCTTACATGTTGAACACAAATACCTGTACTTTCTACTTCTTACATGTTGAACACAAATACCTGTACTTTCTACTTCTTACATGTTGAACCCAAATACCTGTACTTTCTACTTCTTACATGTTGAACTCAAATACCTGTACTTTCTACTTCTTACATGTTGAACTCAAATACCTGTACTTTCTACTTCTTACATGTTGAACTCAAATACCTGTACTTTCTACTTCTTACATGTTGAACTCAAATACCTGTACTTTCTACTTCTTACATGTTGAACACAAATACCTGTACTTTCTACTTCTTACATGTTGAACACAAATACCTGTACTTTCTACTTCTTACATGTTGAACACAAATACCTGTACTTTCTACTTCTTACATGTTGAACACAAATACCTGTACTTTCTACTTCTCACATGTTGAACTCAAATACCTGTACTTTCTACTTCTTACATGTTGAACTCAAATACCTGTACTTTCTACTTCTTACATGTTGAACTCAAATACCTGTACTTTCTACTTCTTACATGTTGAACACAAATACCTGTACTTTCTACTTCTTACATGTTGAACACAAATACCTGAACTTTCTACTTCTTACATGTTGAACACAAATACCTGTACTTTCTACTTCTTACATGTTGAACTCAAATACCTGTACTTTCTACTTCTTACATGTTGAACTCAAATACCTGTACTTTCTACTTCTTACATGTTGAACACAAATACCTGTACTTTCTACTTCTTACATGTTGAACACAAATACCTGTACTTTCTACTTCTTACATGTTGAACACAAATACCTGAACTTTCTACTTCTTACATGTTGAACACAAATACCTGTACTTTCTACTTCTTACATGTTGAACTCAAATACCTGTACTTTCTACTTCTTACATGTTGAACACAAATACCTGTACTTTCTACTTCTTACATGTTGAACACAAATACCTGAACTTTCTACTTCTTACATGTTGAACTCAAATACCTGTACTTTCTACTTCTTACATGTTGAACTCAAATACCTGAACTTTCTACTTCTTACATGTTGAACACAAATACCTGTACTTTCTACTTCTTACATGTTGAACTCAAATACCTGAACTTTCTACTTCTTACATGTTGAACACAAACACCTGTACTTTCTACTTCTTACATGTTGAACTCAAATACCTGAACTTTCTACTTCTTACATGTTGAACACAAATACCTGTACTTTCTATTTCTTACATGTTGAACCCAAATACCTGTACTTTCTACTTCTTACATGTTGAACACAAATACCTGTACTTTCTACTTCTTACATGTTGAACACAAATACCTGTACTTTCTACTTCTTACATTTTGAACTCAAATACCTGTACTTTCTACTTCTTACATTTTGAACTCAAATACCTGTACTTTCTACTTCTTACATGTTGAACTCAAATACCTGAACTTTCTACTTCTTACATGTTGAACACAAATACCTGTACTTTCTACTTCTTACATGTTGAACTCAAATACCTGAACTTTCTACTTCTTACATGTTGAACACAAATACCTGTACTTTCTACTTCTTACATGTTGAACTCAAATACCTGTACTTTCTACTTCTTACATGTTGAACTCAAATACCTGTACTTTCTACTTCTTACATTTTGAACTCAAATACCTGTACTTTCTACTTCTTACATTTTGAACTCAAATACCTGTACTTTCTACTTCTTACATGTTGAACTCAAATACCTGAACTTTCTAATTCTTACATGTTGAACACAAATACCTGTACTTTCTACTTCTTACATGTTGAACTCAAATACCTGAACTTTCTACTTCTTACATGTTGAACACAAACACCTGTACTTTCTACTTCTTACATGTTGAACACAAACACCTGTACTTTCTACTTCTTACATGTTGAACTCAAATACCTGAACTTTCTACTTCTTACATGTTGAACACAAACACCTGTACTTTCTACTTCTTACATGTTGAACACAAATACCTGTACTTTCTACTTCTTACATGTTGAACACAAATACCTGTACTTTCTACTTCTCACATGTTGAACTCAAATACCTGAACTTTCTACTTCTCACATGTTGAACCCAAATACCTGTACTTTCTACTTCTTACATGTTGAACTCAAATACCTGTACTTTCTACTTCTTACATGTTGAACCCAAATACCTGTACTTTCTACTTCTTACATGTTGAACTCAAATACCTGTACTTTCTACTTCTTACATGTTGAACACAAATACCTGTACTTTCTACTTTTCACATGTTGAACACAAATACCTGTACTTTCTACTTCTTACATGTTGAACTCAAATACCTGTACTTTCTACTTCTTACATGTTGAACTCAAATACCTGTACTTTCTACTTCTTACATGTTGAACCCAAATACCTGTACTTTCTACTTCTTACATGTTGAACTCAAATACCTGTACTTTCTACTTCTTACATGTTGAACACAAATACCTGTACTTTCTACTTCTCACATGTTGAACTCAAATACCTGTACTTTCTACTTCTCACATGTTGAACCCAAATACCTGTACTTTCTACTTCTTACATGTTGAACTCAAATACCTGTACTTTCTACTTCTTACATGTTGAACCCAAATACCTGTACTTTCTACTTCTTACATGTTGAACTCAAATACCTGTACTTTCTACTTCTTACATGTTGAACCCAAATACCTGTACTTTCTACTTCTTACATGTTGAACTCAAATACCTGTACTTTCTACTTCTTACATGTTGAACACAAATACCTGTACTTTCTACTTCTCACATGTTGAACTCAAATACCTGTACTTTCTACTTCTCACATGTTGAACCCAAATACCTGTACTTTCTACTTCTTACATGTTGAACTCAAATACCTGTACTTTCTACTTCTTACATGTTGAACCCAAATACCTGTACTTTCTACTTCTTACATGTTGAACTCAAATACCTGTACTTTCTACTTCTTACATGTTGAACCCAAATACCTGTACTTTCTACTTCTTACATGTTGAACTCAAATACCTGTACTTTCTACTTCTTACATGTTGAACTCAAATACCTGTACTTTCTACTTCTTACATGTTGAACTCAAATACCTGTACTTTCTACTTCTTACATGTTGAACACAAATACCTGTACTTTCTACTTTTCACATGTTGAACCCAAATACCTGTACTTTCTACTTCTCACATGTTGAACACAAATACCTGTACTTTCTACTTCTTACATGTTGAACACAAATACCTGTACTTTCTACTTTTCACATGTTGAACACAAATACCTGTACATTCTACTTCTCACATGTTGAACACAAATACCTGTACTTTCTACTTTTCACATGTTGAACCCAAATACCTGTACTTTCTACTTCTTACATGTTGAACACAAATACCTGTACTTTCTACTTCTTACATGTTGAACACAAATACCTGTACTTTCTACTTCTTACATTTTGAACACAAATACCTGTACTTTCTACTTCTCACATGTTGAACACAAATACCTGTACTTTCTACTTCTTACATTTTGAACACAAATACCTGTACTTTCTACTTCTTACATGTTGAACTCAAATACCTGTACTTTCTACTTCTCACATGTTGAACACAAATACCTGTACTTTCTACTTCTCACATGTTGAACTCAAATACCTGTACTTTCTACTTCTTACATGTTGAACACAAATACCTGTACTTTCTACTTCTTACATGTTGAACACAAATACCTGTACTTTCTACTTCTTACATTTTGAACACAAATACCTGTACTTTCTACTTCTCACATGTTGAACACAAATACCTGTACTTTCTACTTCTTACATTTTGAACACAAATACCTGTACTTTCTACTTCTTACATGTTGAACTCAAATACCTTTACTTTCTACTTCTCACATGTTGAACACAAATACCTGTACTTTCTACTTCTCACATGTTGAACTCAAATACCTGTACTTTCTACTTCTTACATGTTGAACTCAAATACCTTTACTTTCTACTTCTCACATGTTGAACTCAAATACCTGTACTTTCTACTTCTCACATGTTGAACACAAATACCTGTACTTTCTACTTCTCACATGTTGAACCCAAATACCTGTACTTTCTACTTCTTACATGTTGAACTCAAATACCTGTACTTTCTACTTCTTACATGTTGAACACAAATACCTGTACTTTCTACTTCTCACATGTTGAACCCAAATACCTGTACTTTCTACTTCTTACATGTTGAACACAAATACCTGTACTTTCTACTTCTTACATGTTGAACACAAATACCTGTACTTTCTACTTCTTACATGTTGAACTCAAATACCTGTACTTTCTACTTCTAACATGTTGAACTCAAATACCTGTACTTTCTACTTCTTACATGTTGAACTCAAATACCTGTACTTTCTACTTCTTACATGTTGAACTCAAATACCTGTACTTTCTACTTCTTACATGTTGAACACAAATACCTGTACTTTCTACTTCTTACATGTTGAACACAAATACCTGTACTTTCTACTTCTCACATGTTGAACTCAAATACCTGTACTTTCTACTTCTCACATGTTGAACACAAATACCTGTACTTTCTACTTCTCACATGTTGAACCCAAATACCTGTACTTTCTACTTCTTACATGTTGAACTCAAATACCTGTACTTTCTACTTCTTACATGTTGAACCCAAATACCTGTACTTTCTACTTCTTACATGTTGAACACAAATACCTGTACTTTCTACTTCTCACATGTTGAACTCAAATACCTGTACTTTCTACTTCTTACATGTTGAACACAAATACCTGTACTTTCTACTTCTTACATGTTGAACTCAAATACCTGTACTTTCTACTTCTTACATGTTGAACTCAAATACCTGTACTTTCTACTTCTTACATGTTGAACACAAATACCTGTACTTTCTACTTCTTACATGTTGAACCCAAATACCAGTACTTTCTACTTCTCACATGTTGAACACAAATACCTGTACTTTCTACTTCTTACATGTTGAACACAAATACCTGTACTTTCTACTTCTTACATGTTGAACCCAAATACCTGTACTTTCTACTTCTTACATGTTGAACACAAATACCTGTACTTTCTACTTCTTACATGTTGAACACAAATACCTGTACTTTCTACTTCTTACATGTTGAACTCAAATACCTGTACTTTCTACTTCTTACATGTTGAACTCAAATACCTGTACTTTCTACTTCTTACATGTTGAACACAAATACCTGTACTTTCTACTTCTTACATGTTGAACACAAATACCTGTACTTTCTACTTCTTACATGTTGAACTCAAATACCTGTACTTTCTACTTCTCACATGTTGAACTCAAATACCTGTACTTTCTACTTCTTACATGTTGAACACAAATACCTGTACTTTCTACTTCTAACATGTTGAACTCAAATACCTGTACTTTCTACTTCTCACATGATGAACTCAAATACCTGTACTTTCTACTTCTTACATGTTGAACACAAATACCTGTACTTTCTACTTCTCACATGTTGAACCCAAATACCTGTACTTTCTACTTCTCACATGTTGAACACAAATACCTGTACTTTCTACTTCTTACATGTTGAACTCAAATACCTGTACTTTCTACTTCTCACATGTTGAACCCAAATACCAGTACTTTCTACTTCTCACATGTTGAACACAAATACCTGTACTTTCTACTTCTTACATGTTGAAAACAAATACCTGTACTTTCTACTTCTCACATGTTGAACACAAATACCTGTACTTTCTACTTCTTACATGTTGAACTCAAATACCTGTACTTTCTACTTCTTACATGTTGAACACAAATACCTGTACTTTCTACTTCTTACATGTTGAAAACAAATACCTGTACTTTCTACTTCTCACATGTTGAACCCAAATACCTGTACTTTCTACTTCTTACATGTTGAACACAAATACCTGTACTTTCTACTTCTTACATGTTGAACTCAAATACCTGTACTTTCTACTTCTTACATGTTGAACCCAAATACCTGTACTTTCTACTTCTTACATGTTGAACACAAATACCTGTACTTTCTACTTCTTACATGTTGAACTCAAATACCTGTACTTTCTACTTCTTACATGTTGAACACAAATACCTGTACTTTCTACTTCTCACATGTTGAACACAAATACCTGTACTTTCTACTTCTTACATTTTTAACACAAATACCTGTACTTTCTACTTCTCACATGTTGAATACAAATACCTGTACTTTCTACTTCTTACATTTTGAACACAAATACCTGTACTTTCTACTTCTCACATGTTGAATACAAATACCTGTACTTTCTACTTCTTACATGTTGAACACAAATACCTGTACTTTCTACTTCTCACATGTTGAACACAAATACCTGTACTTTCTACTTCTTACATGTTGAACACAAATACCTGTACTTTCTACTTCTTACATGTTGAACACAAATACCTGTACTTTCTACTTCTTACATGTTGAACACAAATACCTGTACTTTCTACTTCTCACATGTTGAACTCAAATACCTGTACTTTCTACTTCTTACATGTTGAACACAAATACCTGTACTTTCTACTTCTTACATGTTGAACACAAATACCTGTACTTTCTACTTCTTACATTTTGGAAGATGAAAAATATAAATAAAACCTTGTTGAGAAAATCCTGCATCTCTTGCATTTATTGACGTAGCGGAGCCTTATTGTTTACCTCTTTAATATCATTTTTTGTAAATTTCAATTTGCTCTGTTTTCGTGAAATTAGCCTGTTTTTCTCTTACAGTGTAATAGATTGATGCATCTCCACAGATCATCTTAAAGAATTCGGAATCCCCCCATTGTAGTTTAAAAAAAAACTGTAAAAACTAGGGCCCCCAAACAGCATCTTGCATAGGGCCCCCAAACAGCATCTTGCATAGGGCCCCCAAACAGCTAGAAACGGCCCTGCTTTTATGTACGCACCACAAAACCAAGTCAAATTCCTCGTACGTGTCAACCTACCTGGAAATAAACCTGATTCTGGTTGTGAGTCTAAAAGACGATGGCTGTGAGTATGTTGATGTTTCCAGAGATGTTTTGTAAAATCTGAAATGCATTGTGTACTTCAGCTGTGTTGTGAATCACAGGGAGATTAGGTGTCATTGTGCACTTCCACTGAGTGTGATTAAACATAGGTTCGCTCTCCACAAAAAGGCCATGGAGCTTTAGAGTGGGAGCACAAACGAAGGCCTTGATCTGCATCTCAATGAGGAGTTTGATCCAGCTCGGCGGCACAATGTGAGGCTACCGGCGCTTCAGATGTGAAAACAGATCAGGGGAATGAATTCAAGTCGCAGAGAGAGATGAGAACCAGCTTTTTCC
This sequence comes from Notothenia rossii, assembly GCF_949606895.1. Classification (NCBI taxonomy): domain Eukaryota; kingdom Metazoa; phylum Chordata; class Actinopteri; order Perciformes; family Nototheniidae; genus Notothenia; species Notothenia rossii. The sequence continues at coordinate 110,494 of NW_027639435.1, read as the reverse complement.
TGTGCTTGATTCACAACCGCTGTTTCTACCTTTGGGTTAGTTTGTTTTTCCACATTATAATGATGACAGTCAAGCTCTGCAACAGTTTACTCCGGGCCCTGACTCTGTAAATATGGAAACTCTTTGGCTCGCTCCAAGGTCTTGGTCCTGTACATCTAAAGAAAGAGCTGTGGTGCAGATCTCTAGGAACAAGACTGTAGGTCGAAATCCCCAGAGAGGTGGGAAGTAGTGGAGTACAAATACTTTGTTACTGTACTTAAGTACATTTTTCTGGTATCAGTACTTTACTCCACTAATTATTTTTCTGACCACTTTTTACTTTGACTTCTTACATTTTGAACTCAAATACCTGTACTTTCTACTTCTTACATGTTGAACCCAAATACCTGTACTTTCTACTTCTTACATGTTGAACTCAAATACCTGTACTTTCTACTTCTCACATGTTGAACTCAAATACCTGTACTTTCTACTTCTTACATGTTGAACAGAAATACCTGTACTTTCTACTTCTTACATGTTGAACTCAAATACCTGTACTTTCTACTTCTCACATGTTGAACTCAAATACCTGTACTTTCTACTTCTTACATGTTGAACACAAATACCTGTACTTTCTACTTCTTACATGTTGAACTCTAATACCTGTACTTTCTACTTCTTACATGTTGAACACAAATACCTGTACTTTCTACTTCTCACATGTTGAACTCAAATACCTGTACTTTCTACTTCTTACATGTTGAACTCAAATACCTGTACTTTCTACTTCTTACATGTTGAACACAAATACCTGTACTTTCTACTTCTTACATGTTGAACACAAATACCTGTACTTTCTACTTCTTACATGTTGAACCCAAATACCTGTACTTTCTACTTCTTACATGTTGAACACAAATACCTGTACTTTCTACTTCTTACATGTTGAACACAAATACCTGTACTTTCTACTTCTTACATGTTGAACCCAAATACCTGTACTTTCTACTTCTCACATGTTGAACTCAAATACCTGTACTTTCTACTTCTCACATGTTGAACACAAATACCTGAACTTTCTACTTCTTACATGTTGAACTCAAATACCTGTACTTTCTACTTCTTACATGTTGAACTCAAATACCTGTACTTTCTACTTCTTACATGTTGAACTCAAATACCTTTACTTTCTCATTCTCCAGAGTCCCAGGTTTTCTACTGAAACCCAGCTGGTCGGACTCACGGGGCCTTCGCCACTCTCTCCAAGCCCGCTGCAGGAAGACTCTCGCGGGGATCCTTTCCCCTCGCCCACCCTCTCATATTCTCCATGTTATTTTGGAATTGCCACAATAAAAGTGATGTGGTTTTTGGAACCCTTGAACGTCTCGCTCTTTTCCTGTTGTGGCCTACGGGCCGGTCATAACAGTATAAAGAAATAAGAGTATAAATAAAAATGTACTTGATTTGTAAAATATCCATAAAGAAAAGGAAATCTGCTTCCAGTTGTGTTTCATATGGTGTAGAGAGATGCATCCATAGATCTCCTCATGTTGCTCTCAAAGTGCACCAGATTGAAGCTTTTGACTTCAATATTTAAAAAGTGTTGCAGTAGAAAGTTCCCCTGTAGCGCCCAGTGCCTTAATGGGAAACCCTTCATGTTAGAGCACCCTCTATGAAACGTCAAGCTACCCCACAGCAGCCCCAAAAGAACATCTCTGGCGCCGCCACTGCTTAAGCATGCCTTGATTAATATTTTTCAGATTTCAGCTTTCAAGCTCCCAACAGGTAGAGAAGTAGAGAGGCAAGACACGGGAGGGAAGGAGAAAAGTCAGGGTTTACTGAAACAACACATACAAACACACACACACACACACACACACACACACACACACACACACACACACACACACACACACACACACACACACACACACACACACACACACACACACACACACACACACACACACACACACACACACACACACACACACACACACACACACACACACACACACACACACACACACACTCTCACTCCAGCAGGGAGACGATGAGTCATGTAGCTTTTTATACGGGTGTTGCATCAATCACCCTCTCCTGATGGGAGCAGATGGCGCGTGGCGGCTCAGCCAGCGTGTGTGTGTGTGTGTGTGTGTGTGTGTGTGTGTGTGTGTGTGTGTGTGTGTGTGTGTGTGTGTGTGTGTGTGTGTGTGTGTGTGTGTGTGTGTGTGTGTGTGTGTGTGTGTTAAAGGCAGATGCAGATAGAGGAACAGCAGACGCCCACAGATGATCCGCAGCCAGTGAAATCAGTCGTGCTGCAGGTGCAACAACAACAACAACAACAACAACAACAACAACAACAACAGAAAGAGACAAATAGATAAATAAAGAAGTGAGAGAAGAAGAAGAGGAAGAAGAAGAAGTGTGTGTGAGGGCGGGGCTTTGATTTGGAGGAATGTGTGTGTGGTTCATTGAGCAGAAAAGAGAGGATGATGAAGCAGAAGGGCATCAGGTGTTAAAGCAGTTAGTGGAGGGCGGGTTGTTTACAGAGATTAGTGACTCGTGTGTGTGTGTGTGTGTGTGTGTGTGTGTGTGTGTGTGTGTGTGTGTGTGTGTGTGTGTGTGTGTGTGTGTGTGTGTGTGTGTGTGTGTGTGTGTGTGTGTGTGTGTGTGTGTGTGTGTGTGTGTGTGTGTGTTTGAGAGCAGAGCACAGCTGGCTGTTTGCACATGTGAAAACATTATGAGAATGACTCATCTTAAATGATAAATGCTAATGAGGCTACGAGGCTACACTGATGAGATGTCAAAGACCAACCCATTAGAATAATATAATTGTATATTATAAAGCACTCACCTCCCAACCAAAGCTCTCTTGGACATCAGGAAGTCGTGTATCGGATTGCGGGGAAATGGCAGCATAAGACACTCGTCTTCGTTGGATATGTGTAACTGTACATGTTGTGATCGTGGATGTTTCCCCTCCTTGCTGCTGTGTGATTGTGATTGGCTATATAATAGTAATACTCTTTATCTGTATAGCACCAAAGCTGTGCAATGTGCTTTACAGAACAAGAAGAAAACATTCAAATAAATACAGAACAAGATAAAACATTAACAGCGATCCTCGCGAAATTCCCTTGAATTCAAATAAAACAGATGTGACATGTATGGAGTAACGTGAGTTGCTCTCTTTCATCCTTTCTTCATAACTAATGCTGTTGATGTGTTGTGATTTTTAAAAGGTGTCTGTTATCATCAGGCCAACAGCTGGACATTAGCTTTGTTGGCTAATGCTGCCCCATTTACTGTTTTATGAGACAGTTGATCAATGTGGAATTATTTCTTTCTTAATAATGCTTAAATAACTTCATGAGTTAAAGGTGGGGTAGGTCATTTTGGAGAAACCAGCTCGAGTGCGCTAGAATCTGAAAATACACAACCGGAAAAAATCTGCCCCTTCCTCACAGAGCCCCTCCTCCAACACACACGAACGCGCACATGACCAATGAGGGCACGAGATAAGTTTGTGCACAGATGGAAGGCTGACAGGCAGGTAGGCCATGCAGTTACTTTAGCCGGCTCAGATGATTGGTCGTGCTTTTCACAGCGACACGGCTTCCACAGATTTATTGTCAAAGCATTTAATGTATTCATTGCTATCGGGATGTTAAGAGCATTCCATGGAATATAACAACAAGTGTTTCTGAAATAAATTACATCTATACCCACCTTTAAAGGGTAATTGTACGATTTGTATACGTGTACTGTTAAAAACTGTTCCTCGACTGAGTCTCTAAACAGGTGGCCCATCACTTTGGCTTTAGCGCAGGCGCCGTGGGGATTGTAGTGCGTTGACTACAGACGTCACAATTAGGTGGCCTTTCTTATAAAACGAAATACTGGCTCTGACAGGGACTGTCCACGACACTATAAACAAATAAACTAAACTAAATATCATCATATAGTCATAGGAATCCACAAAACAGACCAGGGGACAGGAAGTGATCAAATGCTGACTGGGTCATTCCTAGCATTCGGTGCCATTTCAGCTAGGGCATTCAAAAATAAAAAACATAATTGTCCATGTTTTTGTTTTAATTTAATCTGAATAATGGCTTGTTAAAGTATAAGAAAAATATTTTGGTCAGGCTCAGGATATTATGCTTACATTTTTTTTTTACCATCCCCAGTTACTGTGTGTGCACCGTTTTACTGTGAAAAATAGTAACATATATTTGATAGATATATTCACCATATTTTCTAAATGTAAAACAAATGATCGGTTCCACTAAAAATGAGCATAACAGGGTGGACATTTTATGCTTTACTGCAATAGTTAAGTTCTTTAAAACATTAGAAAAACATTGAAGGAACAACACATTCACTCTGCTTCTTGAAGATTATTTCCCACTCAAAATGTATCCTTCTTCTTCTTGAGTCATACAAATAGTAGAATAGTAAAGGGGCGTGTCCAGAGGGATTCAAATCAGAGTAACAGGGGGGACATTCAAACAGGGGACACACACTTTATTTTCAATACAAATGAATTAATAACAACAATTTCAATTTGGTGAGGAATCGTAGCAAAAGGGTCAAACAACACTCACAAAAATGTAGAATTTGTTTGTATTTCTTTGATTTATTTTTGTATATCTGTTACAGAAGTTGAGCAAACAGCAATTTGGCCTACTTGTGCTAAAATCAGAGTAATTATTTAGAATGTTTAATATCCTGGCTAAATAACATTGTTGTTTTATGGTAGAGGGTATAAACATTTAAAACCAAGCTTTTAAAAAATAAGCATTAGACCTTTTTAAATACAAAATATATGATATAATGTGGTGGGGACCTAAATGGCACCGAATGCTAGGAATGACCCGACTACATTTCTAAAAGTATGCTTGTTTTTCAGCTTCTTCATTTGAAGATGCTTCTTTTTTCTTTGGGTCTGGGAGGAGAGAAACCTTCAAGGAGTCTCAAGGTTTGAAAGGGGAGTGTGTGCTCCGTGTGATGTGTTTTATTTCCCCCTGCGGGTGAACTTTTCTTGCTGTAATGCGTCTCTGATATCAAAGGGATTGTGTAATCACGCAGCCGCACCACCGGGGCTAATGGGTTTCTCCTCTGACGATCCTCTGACGTTCAGATAGCGGCAGCTTTTCTGTATTTCCTTTCTCCTGTAATGTGACTCGATCGCTTTAAACTCCGCACACTGAGCTCTGATCGGTCAGCAGGCAGTGCTTTCACTGAGTTGATCTCTATCCTGGAACCTAACCTGCTCCGGAGACAGAATGCTCTTTTTTTTCTGCTTTTCACAGAAAATCGACACTAAAATAAACTGCATGCATGGTGTTTGAAAAATGAGCTCCACGGAGGACACAGAGGAAGAGGACTTCAGTATCAAAAAGGAAAACCCTTGTCATGAATATAATAAACGTCTCGTGTGTGTGACATGGACTGTGTTATAATTATACATTCTCAACCTGCACTCAACTTTTCCAGGGATTGTGTTTCTCCCTCTCTCCGTCATCGACTTACAAAACGTAACGTCTGATCCTTTTAATGCCGGCATCACTTCTAATGCAATCTATCAAACTCCCCGAGCTTCAAGAGCACCGACCACACGGCCCTCAGAGCCTCAAAATGCCTTTCCTGCACCAGGAGTGTCTGTTCAACATGAATCTGATAAGCCTGGTAGAGAATACTTTAGTCACCTGTTGAACGTGAGCAGGAACGTGCTGATGATGAGAGTCAAGGTCATCACAAAGTGCCCATGGAATTGATTAAAAATAAGTTTTCTTTTACAATATTATTACATTTTGGTAATGAACTTTGACAAACAACTGACCCGAATATAAGACAGGTTTTCTTTCCTAGAAACAATCTGAAAAAGAGGGGTTGTCTTATATTGGGGGTCTAGACTTTTCAATGTAATTACAGTCACAACAACAGATGGCGCCAAACGAATGTTCCCTCAAGCGAGACACCGTCTACGGTAACAGCAACAGGTGGAGAGATAGAGATAAAGATGGAGAAACATAGAGACCAACTCCAACAAAGTTAATAAACAAGAGCGGAGAAGTTACCATGCCAATCTTTTATTTTTCAAATACAATTATTTTCTTTATAAAAACAATATTTGGTCTTCAAAAAGGTATTTTTCAAAAAATGGGTTGTCTTATATTCGGGTCAATACGGTATTTTTCTCTCCCTGAATTTGATTAATTTACTGTTTTATTAAACCATAAATAAGACAATAGTTAACTAGACTATAGAGTTAGTAGCTCTAAAGTCTTCTGGCATGTGGCGGCAAGCTAGCTAGCTAATAGTTATAATTGAGTAAAGTTGAACAATTAGCTGCTTCATCCTTGACACTAGCAAGCACTTTGCAACACGAGTGATAACTTTGTTCACAGATCTTTTTCTGTATGTTAACCAGTGTAGCATTAAAGCAAGGTGGGATTGGCTAGCTACTGGTGAGCAAAATCTGTGAAGAGATTTCTTTCACTGATGGCCCCTTAAGCTAGCTAGCTAATTAGCCAGCTAAGTAAAGTAACTAATTAGCTTGCTAGCTCACATGGCCAACAGTGAAATAAATCTCTTTACAGATTTTGCTCACCACTAAAAGACTGGCTAACTAGCTAGCTAGCCAATCCCACCATGCTTTAATGCTGGCTAATTAGCTAGCTAGCTTAGATGGCTGAGTAGAAAAGCAGTTAGCTAAGACCAGACAAGTGATAAGTCAAAACTACCCAGAACAGTTACAGGGAAAACCGCAGGAAAACATGCTGTAGATTAACCAGTCGCATTAAAGCGTGGTGGAAATGGCTAGCTAGCAAGTCAGCCACCTGCTGAAAGAGCTACACATGAAATCCCAGCTGGACGATCACCACCTCTTGCATTGTGCCAGTAACATTATTATTTCATAACTTGAATCTCACAGTTCATAAGTAAATGTGTCTCAATGTTAGATATTCACACTGTAAACAGCAGATGACACATTGAGGCTTCCTGAGCGCTGTGAGGTTAACCCTGAATGACAACACGTGCTAACACGCTAACACGCCAACACCTCGCCAAGTGTTAACTTCTGTTTCCCTGCCTCCGTCTATATCTGGATCAGTTTATCATCACTTCATCAACCTTTGTACTTTTATAACAAACTCTAGAAGGCAGACTCAACTCAATGTCACTTTCTTTAAGTGTTAACACGGAAAGTCATGTGTGATCCTTTGTCTTCTGTCTATAGGGAGAGTACAGTAAGTTATCACAAGCTCTGAATACATCTTAAAGAACATGTTTTACTTTGACTTGTTTTGCTTTCTTGCCAAGAGCTGAGGATTGACACCGCTCTCATAATGGAAGTGGTGGAAAGTACATTTACTCAACTACAGTACATCATTGTGACTCATTTACTTGAGTATTTCCACTTCATGCTACTTCATACTTTTACTCATTTCAGAGGGAAATAATGTACTTGTTCCGCCAATAAAACGATTCAACACTCAAAGTTACTTTTGACGTATTAAACACACAATATGCTGATGATATGATGCAGTAATCTAGACAGTATTTTACAGTATAAGTATCTTAAATTGGCTTAAAATTGACAAACTTCAACAGTAAATACTTGATAATGTATTTATATGTGATACAAATATTATATCCTATAATAATATACAAGTACGAAAAGAGATATTCAGAATATTTCTAATACTTTAAGTAGCTTCTTATAACATTTTTAATTCTGGACTTTTACTTTGCATGAAGTATTTTCACAGCCTAGTATTTGGCTTGTTCTCAAACCAAAGATCTGAGAACCTTTTCCACAACAACATGCTTTTAGGATTACATTTATAGATACATTAGGGTTCAAACTTCGTTACACAGACGTCTGTTTTTCCCCTGCCACATCCTTCATGCTTGCAAAAAAAAGGTAATCAACTATAAATAGAAATGGATGTTCTGACAACATGTTGTGGTGTCAGAAAGTGAGTCATTGTTTGATCAGACTGAATCCTCTGCAGGCTTTACTTCTCACAGCACAACTGTTTTAATTTTAGCGCTGTACAAACTGTTGCTGCAGACGGATGAAGGTCAAAGAATGAAATGTTGAGTTCAGACACAGCAGCAGAACACCTGCGCTGCAAATCACCTCCTGCACTCTTTAAAGTAGAGACACTATACTGATATACTCCTGAACATCAGCAGGAGAGGACTCTTTAAAGTAGAGACACTACATACTGATATACACCTGAACATCAGCAGGAGAGGACTCTTTAAAGTAGAGACACTACATACTGATATACACCTGAACATCAGCAGGAGAGGACTCTTTAAAGTAGAGACACTACATACTGATATACACCTGAACATCAGCAGGAGAGGACTCTTTAAAGTAGAGACACTACATACTGATATACACCTGAACATCAGCAGGAGAGGACTCTTTAAAGTAGAGACACTACATACTGATATACACCTGAACATCAGCAGGAGAGGACTCTTTAAAGTAGAGACACTACATACTGATATACACCTGAGCATCAGCAGGAGAGGACTCTTTAAAGTAGAGACACTACATACTGATATACACCTGAACATCAGCAGGAGAGGACTCTTTAAAGTAGAGATACTACATACTGATATACACCTGAACATCAGCAGGAGAGGACTCTTTAAAGTAGAGACACTACATACTGATATACACCTGAACATCAGCAGGAAAGGACTCTTTAAAGTAGAGACACCACATGCTGATATACACCTGAACATCAGCAGGAGAGGACTCTTTAAAGTAGAGACACTACATACTGATATACACCTGAACATCAGCAGGAGAGGACTCTTTAAAGTAGAGACACTACATACTGATATACACCTGAGCATCAGCAGGAGAGGACTCTTTAAAGTAGAGACACTACATACTGATATACACCTGAACATCAGCAGGAGAGGACTCTTTAAAGTAGAGACACTACATACTGATATACACCTGAACATCAGCAGGAGAGGACTCTTTAAAGTAGAGACACTACATACTGATATACACCTGAACATCAGCAGGAGAGGACTCTTTAAAGTAGAGACACTACATACTGATATACACCTGAACATCAGCAGGAGAGGACTCTTTAAAGTAGAGACACTACATACTGATATACACCTGAACATCAGCAGGAGAGGACTCTTTAAAGTAGAGACACTAGATATACACCTGAACATCAGCAGGAGAGGACTCTTTAAAATAGAGACACTACATACTGATATAGACCTGAACATCAGCAGGAGAGGACTCTTTAAAGTAGAGACACTACATACTGATATACACCTGAACATCAGCAGGAGAGGACTCTTTAAAGTAGAGACACTACATACTGATATACACCTGAACATCAGCAGGAGAGGACTCTTTAAAGTAGAGACACTACATATTGATATACACCTGAACATCAGCAGGAGAGGACTCTTTAAAGTAGAGACACTTTTAGTGCACCTTTTAAAGTTCTTAACAAATAATCTGAGGAAAGAAAAATGTGGTTTTTATTCTTAAGGTGTGTTTGCTACCAGCCACAGAAAGCTAAGTGACGAGTTCTTCAGTATTTACTGTAAAACATAATTGAAAGACTTGCCTTATTCTATTTATGATTAGATTTATTGACAGACTGAAAGCTTCGACTTCCAGAACAAACTTGAGAGTTCAGCAGAAAAAACTCCTTTGATTGGAAACAGAGTCTTTATTCTGAAACCAAATCATGCTGCTTGATACAATGGCTGCTAATGGTGTGTGTGTGTGTGTGTGTGTGTGTGTGTGTGTGTGTGTGTGTGTGTGTGTGTGTGTGTGTGTGTGTGTGTGTGTGTGTGTGTGTGTGTGTGTGTTGTGTGTGTGTGTGTGTGTGTGTGTTGTGTGTGTGTGTGTGTGTGTGTGTGTGTGTGTTTGTGTGTGTGTGTGTGTGTGTGTGTGTGTGTGTGTGTGTGTGTGTGTGTGTGTGTGTGTGTGTGTGTGTGTGTGTGTGTTTGTGTGTGTGTGTGTGTGTGTGTGTGTGTGTGTGTGTGTGTGTGTGTGTGTGTGTGTGTGTGTGTGTGTGTGTCTGTGTGTGTGTGTGTGTGTGTGTGTGTGTGTGTGTTGTGTGTGTGTGTGTGTGTGTGTGTGTGTGTGTGTGTGTGTGTGTGTGTGTGTGTGTGTGTGTGTGTGTGTGTGTGTGTGAACATTGGGGGTTAATACACACTGGGTTCACACAGGGAGACCGTTTCCAAATGTCAAGTGTTAGTGAAATAAATGTCAACCAGCTCAGCGACGGGAAATCAAAGGGCTCTTTAGCGCCGGGTAGGACGACGACTGATAAAGAATTCAAAAGAAAAAGGAGGAAGAAATGTATGTCATTGATTTCTTTTTTACCCCAACTCAAACATGTCTGAAAGCCCCGCATGAAGTGCGTAAAGAAAGTAGTTTCACTGTACTCCGTGGAGAGGAGCGTTTGAAATCAGCTGGAGGAAGATATGCGGTATTGACGAACTGTCACTATTATGTTCTGGATCCATTCAGTTTCTAGACTGTGAGTAAAGCATTGTCTGATGTAACCAGAGGTGGTAAGTAGTGGAGTACAAATACTTTGTTACTGCATGCTTCTGTATCAATACTTTACTCCACTACTTATTTTTCTGACGACTTTTTACTTTGACTTCTTACATTTTGAACTCAAATACCTGTACTTTCTACTTCTTACATGTTGAACACAAATACCTGTACTTTCTACCTCTTACATGTTGAACTCAAATACCTGTACTTTCTACTTCTTACATGTTGAACACAAATACCTGTACTTTCTACTTCTTACATGTTGAACACAAATACCTGTACTTTCTACTTCTTACATGTTGAACACAAATACCTGTACTTTCTACTTCTTACATGTTGAACTCAAATACCTGTACTTTCTATTTCTTACATGTTGAACACAAATACCTGTACTTTCTACTTCTTACATGTTGAACTCAAATACCTGTACTTTCTACTTCTTACATGTTGAACACAAATACCTGTACTTTCTACTTCTTACATGTTGAACCCAAATACCTGTACTTTCTACTTCTTACATGTTGAACTCAAATACCTGTACTTTCTACTTCTTACATGTTGAACTCAAATACCTGTACTTTCTACTTCTTACATGTTGAACACAAATACTTGTACTTTCTACTTCTTACATGTTGAACTCAAATACCTGTACTTTCTACTTCTTACATGTTGAACTCAAATACCTGTACTTTCTACTTCTTACATGTTGAACTCAAATACCTGTACTTTCTACTTCTCTCATTTTCCAAACAGGCTGGTTCCTTTAGTCTGAATGTGTGTTTGGTGGCGTGATCATTATTATTTAGAGTCATTGCGTGCCTATTGATTTGAACACGATCCGTGTATCCATCATTTCCTGGTCTTCTCTAAAGAAGAGGGACCAATGAAAACGTTGTCATGTTGCCGTTGGTCACCATGGAAACATTCATTAGCTAACAATGACATTATTGTTCTATTAATATAAAGGGAGGTCAGGTACTCTTTAAAACAGCTGCTAGTTATGGGTACTTTTTACTGAAGTACTTTTCAAAGCCTCTTTACTTTGACTTGAGTAAAGAAGTTTAGTCAGTACTTCTACTTACACCAGAGTATATTTAAACACGAGTATCTGTACTTCTACTTGAGTAAAGGATGTGTTTACTTTTGCCATCTCTGGTGTGTGTGTGTGTGTGTGTGTGTGTGTGTGTGTGTGTGTGTGTGTGTGTGTGTGTGTGTGTGTGTGTGTGTGTGTGTGTGTGTGTGTGTGTGTGTGTTTGTGTTTGTTTGTGTGTGTGTGTGTGTGTGTGTGTGTGTGTGTGTGTGTGTGTGGACATTCACAGCAGGACAGCAGCTCAACTCTGCCCTCTAAGGAGAGAAATATGTTTACAGATGTATTTACTTGCTTAAATTTACAGTATAATAAAAATGCAATGGTCAATACAAAAATAAAATGTATACAAGCATAGGAAGTTAGAGTACAAATGCAAAATAAATACAAAGAAAATAAGAATATTTATTATAACTTTATATTTATGTAAAATCTTCACATTTTACTATAATAAATAACAACAATAAATAAGAAATGCTGAATTACATACATTAATAAAATAAAATACTTCCTCTCTCCGAAGAGTTCACACTCATTGTTCAAAGAGTTTCATCTCCTCTCAGGAACATTGATTGGAGTCGGGTTGTTTCTCGCTCTGTGCTGAAGACGACTGGGAGCTAAACGTCTCACTGAAGTTTACTTAAAGGGGCCCTACTCAGTAAGTAGTGTCTTTACTTTAAAGAGTCCTCTCCCGCTGATGTTCAGGTGTATATCAGTATGTAGTGTCTCTACTTTAAAGAGTCCTCTCCCGCTGATGTTCAGGTGTATATCAGTATGTAGTGTCTCTACTTTAAAGAGTCCTCTCCCGCTGATGTTCAGGTGTATATCAGTATGTAGTGTCTCTACTTTAAAGAGTCCTCTCCCGCTGATGTTCAGGTGTATATCAGTATGTAGTGTCTCTACTTTAAAGGGTCCTCTCCCGCTGATGTTCAGGTGTATATCAGTATGTAGTGTCTCTACTTTAAAGAGTCCTCTCCTGCTGATGTTCAGGTGTATATCAGTATGTAGTGTCTCTACTTTAAAGAGTCCTCTCCTGCTGATGTTCAGGTGTATATCAGTATTTAGTGTCTCTACTTTAAAGAGTCCTCTCCTGCTGATGTTCGGATGTATATCATTATGTAGTGTCTCTACTTTAAAGAGTCCTCTCCTGCTGATGTTCAGGTGTATATCAGTATGTAGTGTCTCTACTTTAAAAAGTCCTCTCCTGCTGATGTTCAGGTGTATATCAGTATGTAGTGTCTCTAATTTAAAGAGTCCTCTCCTGCTGATGTTCAGGTTTATATCAGTATGTAGTGTCTCTACTTTAAAGAGTCCTCTCCTGCTGATGTCCAGGTGTATATCAGTATGTAGTGTCTTTACTTTAAAGAGTCCTCTCCTGCTGATGTTCAGGTGTATATCAGTATGTAGTGTCTCTACTTTAAAGAGTCCTCTCCTGCTGATGTTCAGGTTTATATCAGTAAGTAGTGTCTCTACTTTAAAGAGTCCTCTCCTGCTGATGTTCACGTGTATATCAGTGTGTAGTGTCTCTACTTTAAAGAGTCCTCTCCCGCTGATGTTCAGGTGTATATCAGTATGTAGTGTCTCTACTTTAAAGAGTCCTCTCCCGCTGATGTTCAGGTGTATATCAGTATGTAGTGTCTCTACTTTAAAGGGTCCTCTCCCGCTGATGTTCAGGTGTATATCAGTATGTAGTGTCTCTACTTTAAAGAGTCCTCTCCTGCTGATGTTCAGGTGTATATCAGTATGTAGTGTCTCTACTTTAAAGAGTCCTCTCCTGCTGATGTTCAGGTGTATATCAGTATTTAGTGTCTCTACTTTAAAGAGTCCTCTCCTGCTGATGTTCGGATGTATATCATTATGTAGTGTCTCTACTTTAAAGAGTCCTCTCCTGCTGATGTTCAGGTGTATATCAGTATGTAGTGTCTCTACTTTAAAAAGTCCTCTCCTGCTGATGTTCAGGTGTATATCAGTATGTAGTGTCTCTACTTTAAAGAGTCCTCTCCTGCTGATGTTCAGGTTTATATCAGTAAGTAGTATCTCTACTTTAAAGAGTCCTCTCCTGCTGATGTTCACGTGTATATCAGTGTGTAGTGTCTCTACTTTAAAGAGTCCTCTCCTGCTGATGTTCAGGTGTATATCAGTAAGTAGTGTCTCTACTTTAAAGAGTCCTCTCCTGCTGATGTTCAGGTTTATATCAGTAAGTAGTGTCTCTACTTTAAAGAGTCCTCTCCTGCTGATGTGCACGTGTATATCAGTGTGTAGTGTCTCTACTTTAAAGAGTCCTCTCCTGCTGATGTTCAGGTGTATATCAGTATGTAGTGTCTCTACTTTAAAGAGTCCTCTCCTGCTGATGTTCAGGTGTATATCAGTATATAGTGTCTCTACTTTAAAGAGTCCTCTCCTGCTGATGTTCAGGTGTATATCAGTATGTAGTGTCTCTACTTTAAAGAGTTCTCTCCTGCTGATGTTCAGGTGTATATCAGTATGTAGTGTCTCTACTTTAAAGAGTCCTCTCCTGCTGATGTTCAGGTGTATATCAGTATGTAGTGTCTCTACTTTAAAGAGTTCTCTCATGCTGATGTTCAGGTGTATATCAGTATGTAGTGTCTCTACTTTAAAGAGTCCTCTCCTGCTGATGTTCAGGTGTATATCAGTATGTAGTGTCTCTACTTTAAAGAGTACTCTCCTGCTGATGTTCAGGTGTATATCAGTATGTAGTGTCTCTACTTTAAAGAGTCCTCTCCTGCTGATGTTCAGGTGTTTGTTGAGGATGCTGCAGAAGAAGTGACGTGTCATTTTTGTATATAAAGACAAAACGTCTCATATTTGAATCTCTTCATTTCTGTATATACTGTATGAATAGATATGAATTAGCTGAAAAGTACTCAACAGGGAGAGCACTTTTTGGTCGATGTCTGCAAGGCGGTGTGAAAACGCTTAAGCAGAGTCTACATAAATCCTCACTGTGCAAACACATAAAGGTTATAAAACATATTGATAGGACCGTTGAACTCCATCCAACCTCTGTCCATCAGAGGGGAAGCAGAGTGTGTTTAACCTCCATCAGGTCCTCCACACACATCTCCCTTTGAAGTGTGTGTGTGCAGACAGGTGTGCAGAGATGGCAAAAGTACACACCTCCTTTACTCAAGTAGAAGTACAGATCCTCGTGTTTAAAAATACTCTGGTGAAAGTAGAAGTACTGACTAAACTTCTTTACTCAAGTCAAAGTAAAGAGGCTTTGAAATGTACTTCAGTAAAAAGTACCCATAACTAGCAGCTGTTTTAAAGAGTACCTGACCTCCCTTTATATTAATAGAACAATAATGTCATTGTTAGCTAATGAATGTTTCCATGGTGACCAACGGCAACATGACAACGTTTCCATTGGTCCCTCTTCTTTAGAGAAGACCAGGAAATGATGGATACACGGATCGTGTTCAAATCAATAGGCACGCAATGACTCTAAAGAATAATGATCACGCCACCAAACACACATTCAGACTAAAGGAACCAGCCTGTTTGGAAAATGAGAGAAGTAGAAAGTACAGGTATTTGTGTTCAACATGTAAGAAGTAGAAAGTACAGGTATTTGAGTTCAACATGTAAGAAGTAGAAAGTACAGGTATTTGAGTTCAACATGTAAGAAGTAGAAAGTACAGGTATTTGAGTTCAACATGTAAGAAGTAGAAAGTACAGGTATTTGAGTTCAACATGTGAGAAGTAGAAAGTACAGGTATTTGTGTTCAACATGTAAGAAGTAGAAAGTACAGGTATTTGGGTTCAACATGTAAGAAGTAGAAAGTACAGGTATTTGAGTTCAACATGTAAGAAGTAGAAAGTACAGGTATTTGGGTTCAACATGTAAGAAGTAGAAAGTACAGGTATTTGGGTTCAACATGTAAGAAGTAGAAAGTACAGGTATTTGAGTTCAACATGTAAGAAGTAGAAAGTACAGGTATTTGTGTTCAAAGTGTAAGAAGTAGAAAGTACAGGTATTTGTGTTCAACATGTAAGAAGTAGAAAGTAAAAAGTACAGAAAGAAGTATTTGTACTCCAATACTTCCCACCTCTGTGTGTGTGAGTGTGTATGTGTGTGTGTGTGTGTGTGTGTGTGTGTGTGTGTGTGTGTGTGTGTGTGTGTGTTTCATGTGTGTGTCTGCCAGTGGTTATGTAATGAAGTACATTTACTCAAGTACTGTCCATAAGTATAACATTTTGAGTTTGTAAATGTTGGAAGAGTGGAAAGACTGATAGACTTTAAAGTGGAGCATATTTAACTAGAGAATGCAATTCCTGAACAAATTGCTAGTGGGAATGCTTTATGCTGAAAAGCTGACGCTGAATTGCTGTGCTGAAATGTAATGTGTAAGAAGAAAGTGAAGAATTTAGAAATGATACATGAACACAGGGGGCTTGAATGTGTGATGAGAGAAGAAAAGAAAGTAAAAAGGCTTGGAAACGCAGCAGAATATTTGAACTGCATCTTTTGAACTAACTTGATGGCGAATGATCTATCGCCATGCCAACGGCATTTGATGGCATCCCATAATATGCTGAGATGCGTTGATGGCTGCATCGTTACCAAACCTGTGAAGTTTTGGGCAGTTTGGAGTACTTTCACTGAAGTTATGAGAAAACCGTGTTTCATCAATCAATCAATAGGATACGGCTGTAATAGGCCTAATGACTTTTAATCGCTCATACAGTAAATAATTAAGTAGATCACTGATTTTTTATTTACTATGGATGCTGGCAACAGTCACATAGTCCAAAGTGAAGGTAATGTTTGACCAGTAATGGTCGAGGCGGGACTTGAGACAGTTAACCGTCTTGTATGTGACAATGCTTTCTGGCAGATCATTCCACAAGTCAAAAAGTTGTGGCGGATAGCCAGTCTTGAGGACTGTTTCTTCAACTTGAGGCAGTGTCCACGAATCCTGGTGTTATAATCCCGTTGTAGTGGGCATGATGTTTTGTAGATGTTGTGGAGATATTTGAAAACTTCGATCATCTCCCCTCGCCCTTCTATAATACATACTCAGGATTTTAAGACTTTGCAGTTGTTCTTGATATGGTAGGTCCTTTAGTTCTGGAACCAGCTTCGTTGCCCTTCTCTGTATTTTCTCGATGAGCTCAGCATCCTTTTTGTACATGGGGGACCAAGCGACATTCCCATACTCGAGGAGTGGCCGTACAAGAGAGATGTATAAACTACGTACTACGTCAGAGTCCAAACAAGTGTATGATCTGCGGATCATTGCTAGGATACCATTCACTTTGTTCATGCCTTGTGTTACCATGGCAACGGCATTTGAAAAAATCTCAAAACTCTCACGTAGACGTCTTCACGGCTGGATTGTTAGCACAGATGTGAAGTTTGAGCATTTTTTGAACATTTTCATAGGAGTTATAGCGACATCGTGTTTTATGGCGAGGGATGCGTTTCCATGGAAACGGCATATGGTGAGATCTCAGATTTGGCGTAGAGCTGTTGAGGCATGGACTGGTGATATACAAGTGAAGATTGGGGGACAATTGGACCGTGTCCATTGGACTTACAGCGACATCATGTTTCATGGCGAGTGGTCTGTCGCCATGGCAACAGCATTTGATGACACCCCATAATACGCTTAGATGCGTTGATGGCTGCATCGTTACCAAACCTGTGAAGTTTTGGGCTGTTTGGAGCATTTTCACTGAAGTTATGAGAAAACCGTGTTTCATGGCGAGCATTGTGTTGCCATGGCAACGGCATTTGAAGAAAAGTCAAAACTGTCCCGTACTGTAGATGTCGTCACAGCTGGACTGTTAGCACACATGTGAAGTTTATTTCTTTAAACATTTTCATAGGAGTTAATGTATAGCGACATCGTCTTTTAGGGCGAGGGATGCGTTTCCATGGAAACGGCATATGATGACACCCCATAATTGACGTAGAGCTGTTGAGGGCAGGACCATTAACCTCTCTCTGAAGTCTGCTGCTCTGAGCATGTCAGGTGGAGTGATGACATCATCGTGTTCCATGACACAGGTGTTTATATTTGAGCTAACGAGGCGTGCAGAGATCACAGGTTTCCATTGTTCTGAATGAGAGATAAACCTCTTACATGTGAACGATTTGTGGAAGAGCCGTAACAGATATTTGTGAAATTTCAAAACGTGAAGCATGTCAAGGAAGTTGAGTATCTGAAGTGTAATTTTTGTGTACTTTCGGGTTAATAATGTGGCCTTTTTGGCAGTTTAACTAAAGGTGTGCAGCTGCTGCCGTGAGGAAATATCAGCCTGAAATTACAATGGGCCTTAATGGAGGCATGTTGACAGTTTTTGTCACTTCATGCCCTCAACAGGCACTTTGTTTAATTATTTTTGCTTAATTATTTGTCATTTTTCAACATACGAGATGTTTTCCTACGTTTGTCATGATACCGCCGAACTCAACTATATGCTGCTTCTAATAAACATGTTAAAGAAACACGTGAGTTGTCTGACTGAACTTTCATTTAATGAGCATTGTTTGCTAGAGGAGCACCAGAAACGTTTTAAGCATCTTCTTGCTCCTTTTGAACATGACGGAAACTATTTCAGAATTGATTTTGTATTTTTATGCCATCAACGTTTTTTTTATTTTGCTTCTCTTTGTTATTATTATTGCTTGTTTTGATTTTGAACATGTTCAATACATTGACTAAAACTGAATAAATAATTAAATACACAGGGTCTTTTTTTAAATGTATTTGAAGTGGTGGCTGCTGTCGGTGATTTCTCTGGAGCAGACCCTCTGTGAGCTCAAAGCCTTTAATCAGCTCAAAAGTCCTTAAGAGCTTAAAAAGCACAAGCAGCAAACTTTAACACACATTTCCCCCTCAGCTCTCTGAGCGTCTTAATGACAGCACATTCTCCTGTGCCGTGCCTTTGGTTTCCTTCATACCCTATCTGTGTAATGAGGGAACACAGGGATCTGAGCCTTTTCAGACCATTGACATGCACTAAAACCTATAGAACTCACTCCAGGAGAGGGAAAAGCACAGCAGGCCCTCTCATAAGTATTCAACAGGGTGTTTTCGAACGATTACTGCATTCACATACACACATTCAACATTAGCATCACTTCAGCCACATGGCAAATGTTGATGTATAATGCTGTATAATGTTTTTATCATTGTTATGCTATGACGTTTGTATTTAGGCTGCAGCCACACGGAGACGAAACGGGTCGAATCTGCTACAGTTCTCTATCTTATAGACGGTTCGGCCACACAAGGCCGTCAGGGAAACGCAGATAACGATAACGGGTTCCAAGGTGGGTAGACCTGCGGACGCAACGCTCTGGGGGGGGCCAAACGGCTCCGTGTCGACGCCCTATACGATAATTTCCTGATAACGATGACGCAATAGCCCCGCCCCTGCTGCTCACTGCTGTAGCATGATGTTAGTGCAAAATCTATAGCTCCTCGACCACAACCATCATCAACAAGTGGACATGGAGAACTACATGTTGCTAAATCCACCGCGGAGAATAAAGAGAAGGGCAACCATGGCAACCATGGCAACCATGCACAGGGATCTTATTAGCTGCTTTTGGTGTATTTCGTGGAGGAAGTACAGCGCCACTTTCAGGCCGGGCATATGTACTACAGCGTCTCCATCGGGTCGAGCGGTTCGTTCTCGTCTCCGTGTGGCTCCAGCCTTAGTTTTTGTTTGCTTTGTACAGCCCTTTGAGGCATTTCTTGTGATTTGGGGCTATAGTACATTTTGATTTGATTTGATACAAAACAATTACATTACATACGTCATGAGTCCGGACAGATTTAGCTCCAGGTTCTGAACTGAGAGAAGGTTCTGGTGAGATGAACCCATCGAACTACAACAGAACCCTCAGAGCTGGGTTTATGGTTTGAGAAGAATATTATTGATTTGTTTCACAGACAGAAAGAAACAACTGGAAGATGAGACTCCGATGTATTATTATTTGTGTTATTTATT
This sequence comes from Notothenia rossii, assembly GCF_949606895.1. Taxonomy (NCBI): domain Eukaryota; kingdom Metazoa; phylum Chordata; class Actinopteri; order Perciformes; family Nototheniidae; genus Notothenia; species Notothenia rossii. The sequence goes on along the minus strand of NW_027639435.1, from coordinate 90,860 downwards.
TCCTGACAAAAACATAGATTAATGAAAACAATCAAATATTAAAATAGAATAAAGATGCCCCATTTTACAATGATATTAATTTATAGAGGCTGAAAAATGTAATTAAATACAAAATAATTAAATACATGTAAATTAAATAAGGGTAATCAACCCCAAATTACAAAAAGATACATGCTATTAAATAAAAAATAAATTAAAGGTCAGTTTCCCCAAATTACAAAAAATATGAATTAATGTAGGCTTATACAAAAAAGAAAAATAATTTAAAAAAGAAAAGAAGATTTGGTTCCCCAAATTACAAAAATAAATAATATTGATCGGGGTCAATAAATAAAATAAACAAATTATTGGTTACTCTAAAAAAATAAAAGTATGCCAGTTACTCAAAAATAATAACTGATAGATGCATCTGTCTGTCGGTCGGTCGGTCGGTCTGTCTGTCTGTCTGTCTGTCTGTCTGTCTGTCTGTCTGTCTGTCTGTCTGTGTGTGTGTGTGTGTGTGTGTGTGTGTGTGTCTGTGTGCATGTCTGTGTGCATGTCTGTGTGTCTGTCATGTCTGTCTGTGTGTCTGTCTGTTTGTCTGTGTGTCTGTCTGTCTGTCATGTCTGTCTGTCTGTCTAACAAAAGTGTACGCATATACATATATACATATATATATATATGTGTGTGCATTTCCTCCTCACTAACACCTCACCTTTATACAGTAATAAGCTGCACCACATTAGCACACCTTGCTATAATTAGCCGGCGGTCCCTGAAGGCAGCAGCGCAAGGGGAGTTCCTGCTTCACTTCCGCGTTGTGTGTGTGTGCGTGAGTGTGCGTGTGTGTGACCGTAAAGCAGGAAGCTCTGCAGTAAGTAACCAGTTAATCCTCCTGCTGCTGCTGTGTTTACCTGCAGGTATGTGCATGTCACCCTTCAAAATGTGCATTTAAATGTCTCTTTAACGTCCCCTGAACGCACCGCAGTGTTTCCGGACGGTAGAAAGGTGTTAGCTTCAGATGCTAACTCCTGCAGTGTTTACAGTGCTGATGCTAATTCCGATGTATATATATGTGTGTGTGTGTGTGTGTGGTGACCTAAAGTGGCAGTTTAAGGGGGGATTTCTGATGTTAAAGAGTCTTTATTCCGACTCCAGGTGAAGAGAGAGCAGGAGGAGCTGCATGGAGGACAACTGACCAGAAGACCAGACATTAGCACCAGGATGCCAGCCGGTAAGAGAGAGAGAGAGAGAGAGGGAGAGGGAGAGAGAGAGAGAGAGAGAGAGAGTGTGTGTGTGTGTGTGTGTGTGTGTGTGTTTGTGTGAAGGTGTGTGACATTGACAGTGTGTGTTGGAGAAATACCATTACATTTGATGTGGAAGTCGTACGTTTACTGTCAAGTTTTTCGCAAATTTGAAGAGCTGATGTGAGGGTTAAAGTTTGAAAAAAAGTCCAATGTTGTGTTCACTGTCACTGCTTGAGTGTGTGTGAATCGTGGATAAATAACCATACACATCAGTGTGCATATGGTACGTTTAATGTCACTGTTCTGGCTAATAACTAAAGCAGTTAAAGTTTCTTTGTGTGTGTTGACATGTTGGAGAAATACCTCGACTCATCAGTGTGCATGTGGTGCGTTCACCGGCACTATTGTGGCTATCTTTTGAAACAGTGAAAGTTCAAATGAGTGCAGTGATGTGTTCACTGTCATTGTGTGTGTGAGACACTGACAGTGTGTGTGTGTTGACATGTTGGAGAAATAACCCTAGATGCCAGTGTGCATGTGGTGCGTTTACTGTCATAGTTTTGATAATTTTTTGAAAGCAGTTGAAGTTTTAAAACAGTGCAATGATGCGTTCACTGCCAGTGTGTGTTTGTTGGACATTGACGTGTTGGAGAGACAACCCCACACTTGACTGTGCGTTTACTGTCACGGTTTTGGAAAATGTAATTGCTGACATCAGGGTTAAAGTTTAAAAAGAGTGCAAAGATGCGTTCACTGTCACCGCTTTGGTGTGTTGTCATGTTGGAGAAACAACCCTACACTTGAATGTGCACGTGGTGCGTGTAATATCATGGTTTTGGCTAATTTCTAGAACAGTTGAAAAACAGAGTGCAGTGATGCGTTCACTGTCACTGCTCGTGTACTTATATCAATGTGGAGCCAATTTCTGATGCTGAAGGTACAGATCTGCTTTTTAGTTGTATATGAATTGGACAGTATATGTTTATTAGGGCATCATTTCAGGCCCATCACCCTTTCTAACAGTTTACAGACAACAATTAAAGTAATTTCTGACTCAGTTGGTGATTAATATGATTATTAGTGGTGTCAACAGGACTAACCGGATGTCGTGCTGCGTTCAGGTGTGTCTGTGATGTTGTGTACTCTGAACACATGCCTCAGCAGAATTCTTTTTGCTGTTGTCATCAAACTCTTCCATTGTGTGTAAACAGAGGGAAGGTCAGGGCTTTGTTGTCTCTGCTGTCAGGTTCACTGGAGACAGGTGAACTCAGGTGTGGCCGAATGAGAGTCATCATCAAAAACTGTAGGAAATATCACGACTAACAGGTTGTAAAATATACAGATGATTATCAAACATGTTATAATCATCAATCTCTCATTTCCCTACATGCATTGCAGTAAAGCAGCACTACTCCCTCTTGTTGCTCCTTAGTTTTAACAATTTATTTGAATAACAATCATCATTTTGTGTTTCCAAAAGTGAAGTGAAGTTGATTAGCTTTGAAAGATTGACTTTTAAAATATGTACTTTCCTTATAGAAAACCCAATGTTTAGATCCAGTCATATTAGTGTGTGTGTGTGTGTGTGTGTGTGTGTGTGTGTGTGTGTGTGTGTGTGTGTGTGTGTGTGTGTGTGTGTGTGTGTGTGTGTGTGTGTGTGTGTGTGTGTGTGTGTGTGTGTGTGTGTGTGTGTGTGTGTGTGTGTGTGTGTGTGTGTGTGTGTGTGTGTGTGTGTGTGTGTGTGTGTGTGTGTGTGTGTGTGTGTGTGTGTGTGTGTGTGTGTGTGTGTGTGTGTGTGTGTGTGTGTGTGTGTTGGATATATAACCAATATTTAAATGTGAAAGTGCAATATCAATATCATACACACACACAGTGTAGTGTGTGAGGCCCTGACTGTAACATGTGCTAAGGATTAACATAACTCATCTCACTTTAAATAACTACTCGCACACATTCTTTGAATCTCAGTGGAGTTAGGGAAGTTTCCTGCCCTAGTTTTTGTCAACAACATAGGATTTAGTGTTGACTATATGATCGAATCATTGATTAGTGCAGCATGTTTTTGGTGGTTCTCCTGAAATAAAGTCTGTGTTCAACAGAAGCTGAGGAGATTTTTATTCTACGACATGAAATACGTCAGTAAATACCTCACTGGTGGATTATGAAACGGAGGTTGCTAACAAATGTCTAAATGAGATGACGAAACATCATCACACCCAACATTAGCCGCCTTTAGCTTAGCGGTGGTGACGTGAAGTCATGTGACCGTGCTGTAGTTCCTTTATAGCCCAACATTAGCCACCTTTAGCTTAGCGGTGGTGACGTGAAGTCATGTGACCGTGCTGTAGTTCCTTTATAGACCAACATTAGCCACCTTTAGCTTAGCGGTGGTGACGTGAAGTCATGTGACCGTGCTGTAGTTCCTTTTATAGCCTAACTTTGGATTATTGCAGAAGTAAAATAGCCAGACAGTATTTCCCAGCATGCATCTTTCCATCCTCCATGTATCTGAGCGTTGGTTCAGCTGCAGGAGGCTGAGTGACGGAGGGTCTGTCCTCCATAATGACTTAATTGAGGTGGTTAACACTTTGAGGATAATGAGAGCCTGCAGACCACAACAGACCCAGGAGTGAGACACACACACACACACACACACACACACACACACACACACACACACACACACACACACACACACACACACACACACACACGGAGAGGAACTCCGTGTGTGTTATTAATAGCAGCACAAATCATGTTCCTCTCTCTGTCTCGTCAAACTGTTTTAATTTAAAGGGGACCTATCATTAGAAATGTACTTTTGTAGATCTTTTCTACATGAATATGTGTCCCTGGTATCAGGGAACTCACCAAGTGTCAGAAAACTTAACCCTCTCTCTTGTCCTCCATACCCAAATCTCTAAAACGGGGCTGCAACGGATCTGATTACTATTTGAATATTTCTGACGTCAGAAAAGGGGTGCTCCGCCTATACGGGCAACTCTCCACCTATCAGGGGAATGAGAGACCGCTCGAAAGCGCTGGAGACGCTGTAGTACATATGCCAGGCCTGTAGGAGGCGCTGTAGTCTGCCACAAAAGCAGAATCAGCCCTTGAAAAAAAAGGGCTGGAAAAGAGCAAATAGAGCGAAATGAGGCATGGCTAAAATGCAGGATCTGTTTGGTATTTTGAAAAAAGAACTTCACAGACATGTTTAAATAGGTATGGCCCTACAATATATGTTTCAAATATAGCATGATAGGTCCACTTTAACTCTCTGAGTGGACTTTATATGTTCATTTTCTTTGTCAAAATTCCTAACCATAACCCAAAGCTATTGCACCAAATGTTTCATTAAACCTAATAGTATTTATTACCAATTTCGTGAAGCATGGTTGGGAATTGTGTCCTAAAAACGTTTTTCAGAGTCACTTTATCAGTGGGATCAACAATCTGTGCAACTGCCATGGCCCTGTGTTTCTCTACAGCAGAGTGTGTCTGCTCAAGCTGGAGCCTGTCACGTCGTCACACCAAACTGATCGACACAGCCTGGAATGACACCTGCCGCATCATCACGGGATGCGTTAAGACAACACCTGTCCCGTGACTCTACGCGCTAGCCGGCACCTCTCCCCCGCACATCAGACGACTAGGTATCGCTCAAGATGAACGGAGAACACAGGAGACAGACATCAGACACGCCTTGCATGGCCACGTAGCACCCCCACGCAGGCTCCGACCCAGAGCCAGTTTTCTGCAGACAGTCCCTCCAGACAACCAAACAAGCAGCAAGGACTGACATCTGGGAAGATGGATGGCAAAGTAATGACACACGAGCTCTTGAATGGCTTGACAGAGGAGTCACACCAGCGGAAAGCCTCGCTCGTGGCCACGACCTTGGCTGGACAACCTGGAAGTCACTTGATAGACCGTGTGGAACAGGGGAGGTACCAAAGCACTGAGGAAAGTGTGGAACTACCACAGAAGACACGAGCAGCTGTGGATCAGTGCAGACAATGTCCCACCTACTGGAATGTGCCGATGCCCCCCGGTGCAGTCCAGAAGACCTGGCAGAACCTCCCCCATCAGCTGGGGCCTGTGCCCGATACTGGCAGAACGACATCTGAGATTGCTACGGACTCGAAGAAGAAGTGGGACATTATTGTGAATGACTTTAGCCAGGATAGTCGTTTTGTCTTTCCCTTTTAAAGTTTAGCAGATACATTTGTACCTACTTAAAATTGATGTCAGCATTTGAAACTGCACAAAAACAACTATTTCAATGAATTAAATATATCTTCAAGCCTCTAGTTGTAATGATAGCTCAAAGACGGAAAGAAAAACGCCCTGCATTTTCCAGACTTTTCCAACCAGCAACACCATAAAGATGTCATTAAGTTTAAATTTGTCTGCGGTGTATTTGCCTACGTCACTAACATATTCACACACACACACACACACACACACACACACTCAGGGATCGATGGTGAAAGTGTCACATTACCGCTAATGTAATCAGCAGTTACTGGGAGTAATTACAGAGCAGACCGAGGCCCGCAGAGTCCTTCAAGCTGCAGACACCAGAACAATCTCCTCATATTAACACCACTTTATGATATCTGACGTGAAAAGCTAATACTGGGCTATAAAGGAACTACAGCACGGTCCCATGACTTCACGTCACCACCGCTAAGCTAAAGGAGGCTAATGTTGGGCTATAAAGGAACTACAGCACGGTCACATGACTTCACGTCACCACCGCTAAGCTAAAGGAGGCTAATGTTGGGCTATAAAGGAACTACAGCACGGTCACATGACTTCACGTCACCACCGCTAAGCTAAAGGAGGCTAATGTTGGGCTATAAAGGAACTACAGCACGGTCACATGACTTCACATCACCACCGCTAAGCTAAAGGAGGCTAACGTTGGGCTGTAAATGAACTACAGCACGGTCACATGACTTCACGTCACCACCGCTAAGCTAAAGGTGGCTAATGTTGGGCTATAAAGGAACTACAGCACGGTCACATGACTTCACGTCACCACCACTAAGCTAAAGGAGGCTAATGTTGGGCTGTAAATGAACTACAGCACGGTCACATGACTTCACGTCACCACCGCTAAGCTAAAGGTGGCTAATGTTGGGCTATAAAGGAACTACAGCACGGTCACATGACTTCACGTCACCACCGCTAAGCTAAAGGAGGCTAATGTTGGGCTATAAAGGAACTACAGCACGGTCACATGACTTCACGTCACCACCGCTAAGCTAAAGGAGGCTAATGTTGGGCTATAAAGGAACTACAGCACGGTCACATGACTTCACGTCACCACCGCTAAGCTAAAGGAGGCTAATGTTGGGCTATAAAGGAACTAAAGCACGGTCCCATGACTTCACGTCACCACCGCTAAGCTAAAGGAGGCTAATGTTGGGCTATAAAGGAACTACAGCACGGTCACATGACTTCACGTCACCACCGCTAAGCTAAAGGAGGCTAATGTTGGGCTATAAAGGAACTACAGCACGGTCACATGACTTCACGTCACCACCGCTAAGCTAAAGGAGGCTAATGTTGGGCTATAAAGGAACTACAGCACGGTCACATGACTTCACATCACCACCGCTAAGCTAAAGGAGGCTAACGTTGGGCTGTAAATGAACTACAGCACGGTCACATGACTTCACGTCACCACCGCTAAGCTAAAGGTGGCTAATGTTGGGCTATAAAGGAACTACAGCACGGTCACATGACTTCACGTCACCACCACTAAGCTAAAGGAGGCTAATGTTGGGCTGTAAATGAACTACAGCACGGTCACATGACTTCACGTCACCACCGCTAAGCTAAAGGAGGCTAATGTTGGGCTATAAAGGAACTACAGCACGGTCACATGACTTCACGTCACCACCGCTAAGCTAAAGGAGGCTAATGTTGGGCTATAAAGGAACTACAGCACGGTCACATGACTTCACGTCACCACCGCTAAGCTAAAGGAGGCTAATGTTGGGCTATATAGGAACTACAGCACGGTCACATGACTTCACGTCACCACCGCTAAGCTAAAGGAGGCTAATGTTGGGCTATAAAGGAACTACAGCACGGTCACATGACTTCACGTCACCACCGCTAAGCTAAAGGTGGCTAATGTTCGGCATGATGACATTAAGTCGTCTCATTTAGACATTTGTTAAATGTTTTATATATTTTTTATTCTTAATGGAGAATTGTCACGTAACCAATTTCCCACTTTCTGCTGTCTGCATATTTGTCTCCCTTCTGGAGCTCAGGAAGTTAACCTTAATACTAATCTCAAACGATGTTCTGTTGAGCTGAATTTGAGGATATTCGGCCTGGAAAGTCCTTGAAAAGTCCTTGAATTTGATACTGTTCATTTCACACTCTTAGGGAGCTTTACATTAGCAATTTGTTGTGGATCTAAATGCGTCTGTACCTCCTGCAGCGAGGCTTCCCCATTTCACTCCTTTTTTTAAAGTTGATTCCAATGAGTTACCCAGCATGCATCTGTGTCCCAGGTGGGGCAGCAGTATTTGGGATGCATGGAGGAATCAAAGTGTTGTTTTGTGTGTGTGTGTGTGTGTGTGTGTGTGTCGGTTTGTTCTGCAAAGGAGGATTTGGCCTAAATATAACTTCAAAGCCGCTGCGCCTCCCTCTGTTTCCTCCGACTCTGCGTCTTTGCAGAGAGGGAAGCTTTTATCTTCTTGTGACGCTCGGCTTCGCTGCACTTTTGAAGGATTTAGCATTTTGTCTCATCCTGTGGTGTGTTTTGCAGTCGGATGTTTTCTCTTTTCTCTATCGACATCAGACAGGTGTCGGTGCAGAGATATCGGGTTGTGAAACGAGCAGGAAATAACTGGTTTACTTCAGTCGATACCTTCCTGTTCGTCTCCCTTGTTCTTCAAATCACTGCATGTTGGATTAAAACACGCCTTTATGTGCAGGAACATCACAACAAAGCGTTTAGATGCACACTGCATACATTACAGGAACTGGAACTACAGCTTTATGGCTCACTGGTTAACAAAATACAGCTCAAACCATGCCATGACGGGTCGTTGAATCTGAGAGAACTGGGCCTTGAAAGTCCTTGAACCTGATATTTAGGAAGGTTTAGCAGTTTGTTGTCAAAGTGTCTAAATACATCAATCAACAACAAAAGCTTTATGGTAGACTGGTAAACAAAATAAACACCTATAGATACAGCTCAAACCATGCCATGATGGGTTGTTGAATCTGAGAGAACTGGGCCTTGAAAGTCCTTGAACCTGATAATTAGGAAGGTTTATTTCTTCTTTTACAGACTTGGGATTTGGGTTAGGGCGTTGGTTCTTTAGCAGTCTGTTGTGAAAGTGTCTAAATACTCCTACCTCTTTCCTATTGGATTAAACCACGCCTCTATGGGTAACAACAAAGTGTTTAAGTGCAAAGGATCACGAATTAGAGGAACTGGAACAACATAGCTTTCTGGCTCACTGGTAAACAAGATGAAACGTTTTTATAGGACTAGTTTCTCAAATACATACGTCCAGCATGTCTTCAGTGCTAGGTCAAGCTGAAATATTTATATACAAAACATCGGGTTTTGATGAAAATACCTTTAACCCTAGAAGTCTCATTGAAACACTGAGCATAGTGCGGAGGGTAAAACAGAACCTGGACGACTGGAAGAAGATGTCCTTTTGTTAGCTCCGTAAAAACAAAGCTGTCTCTGCCGTCTGATACTCATTTTTCTGGAGTCCAGTTTTTGACGAACAGAAATATGGTTTTCTGGCCTCAATTTGAAAAGAAAAGGATATGACTAAATCTAATACTGGTATAGGTGTTAGTCGGGCTATTACACTGTTACACTTTTAATGTGTAAGGTAAACACTCCTTTTGGGGTTTCCCCCCTCCTGTAGTGTGTTCTATGAGTTTTAGTGCATGTAAATGGTCTGTGAATGCTAAAATCCCTGTGTCAGAGCAGACTGGGCTCTGGTTTCAGACAGAGGGTGAAAAGAGGTGCTGCAGCACAGGCAGTATGAGAACAATAAAGATCTGAAAGTGGGTATAATAGGGTCTGAAAGTTATATCTAAAAGTGTTCCTTCTTTAAAACGGTTTTCAGTTTTCAGAAACGTCCTGACTTCACAAAGCTGCTCCCACTCCTGATAAATATCCTCCATTTTCAAAATGATTCTCAAAGAACATCTGCAGTTTACAAAAATATCCTCACTTTCCAAAATCAGCCTTACTTCCTTAAATTGATAGCAATTTCAAACACTACAGAGGCACACACAAACACACACACGCACGCACGCACGCACGCACACATACACATACACATACACATACACACACACACACACACATATTTGAATGCTTAAGTCCTTCAACAACATTCTCTTCACTCTCAGTAAATCTGCGCTCCATCAGGATGATTAAAACACCTTAACACACACACACACACACACACACACACACACACACACACACACACACACACACTCCTATCACTCATGTCATATCTCTTGTGTGTGTGTTTGTCCCTGGTCTCTCGGTGGAGTCGGTACTGAGGAGGTTTTTAAGCTTTTCCACCGTGCAGCTTCCTATGCAGATCTGCTGTCAGCGAGGAGAAACACAAACACTGCAAGGTCAGACATTCAGAGAGTCAGCGTGTGAGGGGGGAGAGAGAGGGAGGACACACACACACACACACACTGAGAGAGAGAGAGAGAGAGACGGAGGTCCACCTGGCAGCAGGCCGTTCACGCCTCGCCTGCATCAGGATGGATTCAGAGAACAACGATTCGGGTAGGAGGCTGCTTTTTAGTGTGTGTGTGTGTGTGTGTGTGTGTGTGTGTGTGTGTGTGTGTGTGTGTGTGTGTGTGTGTGTGTGTGTGTGTGTGTGTGTGTGTGTGTGTGTGTGTGTGTGTGTGTGTGTGTGTGTGTGTGTGTGTGTGTGTGTGTGTGTGTGTGTGTGTGTGTGTGTGTGTGTGTGTGTGTGTGTGTGTGTGTGTGTGTGTGTGTGTGTGTGTGTGTGTGTGTGTGTGTGTGTGTGTGTGTGTGTGACAGAGTAACTGTGTCTCAGTGAACAAGCCTGCTGCACGACGGCATCCATTTATCTCTCTCTGAACCATCGTCCCCACCGTCCAATCGGCTGCCTCGATCTGCCTGAGTGACACAGCTTTAGACCAATGAGATCGAGGGGACACATGTCATTATAACCACAGAGGGGCGGGGCCACAGTGTGAAGCTTTGTTTTTATGAATTGAAGCTCATGCTGTCTGAGACTCACTCTGTTGTAGCTCCTGAGAGTTTAAAAGTTCCCAAATTAATACAAATAGTTTTTTCTCCCAATGTTTTTTTGTAAGATGGTATTTACCGTGTTTGACACATTTAAGACTTTCCTCTGGCTTCATTTCAGCTTTCTGGTTGGTGAGACACAGACTACATTACCAGAACATTTTTATATTTTAATTATATTATATTAAATATATTTTAAATGTTTGATTTTTTTTTATTTCAAATATATATTTCAAATTAATTTATTGGACATTATTATATATATATTTAATATATTCTTTTTTTTTTATTATTATTTTTAGTTGATTACTGAGGACGTTTGCAAACCACACTAAAGCTGGCACACTTTAGTTTAATTTGTGTACTTTTTTAAGATATTATTTCTTGTTTTGTGTCCGGTAAAGGAAGTTAAGTTGGGATAAGATTTACACATCTGTAACATCCCTTAACCAGTAGCATGAAAACACCACGAGCTGATCTCCATAAAGACTGTCAGTGCAGAGAGTGTCTGCACAGGTGAATCTGAGCATGAAGGACTGTGTGTCTTAGTGTGTGTGTGTGTGTGAGTGTGTGTTCGTGTGTGTGTGTGTGTTTGCGGTCGTCCTTGAGCCTAAGGCAGGCAGATGTTGATTGGCGGCCGCGCTGAAGCTCCAGAGGTCATCTGTTGTATTTCATGCTCAATTAAGTCAGTCCTCACACACCCTACACACACACACACACACCCTGCTACACATACACACACACGTTTTTACTTCTATACTTGTCAGGACGCGTATTGAAATGCATGTGTAGTAACTAAAGTTGTATCTTCACCTGAGGGGTGGATGTAACGTGCGAACATGTTCTCACTTCCAATTTAAAATGACTCCCTCCACACAGAGAGGAGCGCAAACACAGATGTGTGCACGGATGTCACAATGTCACACACACACACAGGCAGGACACAGGATATGTTTTTCATTGCTGAATGCCGTGCTGTAGTTCCTTTATAGCCCAACATTAGCCACCTTTAGCTTAGCGCTGGTAACCTGAAGTCATGTGACCGTGCTGTAGTTCCTTTATAGCTCAACATTAGCCACCTTTAGCTTAGCGGTGGTGACGTGAAGTCATGTGACCGTGCTGTAGTTCCTTTATAGCCCAACATTAGCCTCCTTTAGCTTAGCGGTGGTAACCTGAAGTCATGTGTCCGTGCTGTAGTTCCTTTATAGCCCAACATTAGCCACCTTTAGCTTAGCGGTGGTGACGTGAAGTCATGTGACCGTGCTGTAGTTCCTTTATAGCCCAACATTAGCCTCCTTTAGCTTAGCGGTGGTGACGTGAAGTCATGTGACCGTGCTGTAGTTCCTTTATAGCCCAACATTAGCCACCTTTAGCTTAGCGGTGGTGACGTGAAGTCATGTGACCGTGCTGTAGTTCCTTTATAGCCCAACATTAGCCACCTTTAGCTTAGCGCTGGGAACCTGAAGTCATGTGACCGTGCTGTAGTTCCTTTATAGCCCAACATTAGCCACCTTTAGCTTAGCGGTGGTAACCTGAAGTCATGTGACCGTGCTGTAGTTCCTTTATAGCCCAACATTAGCCACCTTTAGCTTAGAGGTGGTGACGTGAAGTCATGTGACCGTGCTGTAGTTCCTTTATAGCCCAACATTAGCCTCCTTTAGCTTAGCGGTGGTAACCTGAAGTCATGTGACCGTGCTGTAGTTCCTTTATAGCCCAACATTAGCCACCTTTAGTTTAGCGGTGGTGACGTGAAGTCATGTGACCGTGCTGTAGTTCCTTTATAGCCCAACATTAGCCACCTTTAGCTTAGCGGTGGTGACGTGAAGTCATGTGACCGTGCTGTAGTTCCTTTATAGCCCAACATTAGCCACCTTTAGCTTAGCGGTGGTGACGTGAAGTCATGTGACCGTGCTGTAGTTCCTTTATAGCCCAACATTAGCCACCTTTAGCTTAGCGGTGGTGACATGAAGTCATGTGACCGTGCTTTAGTTCCTTTATAGCCCAACATTAGCCTCCTTTAGCTTAGCGCTGGTAACCTGAAGTCATGTGACCGTGCTGTAGTTCCTTTATAGCCCAACATTAGCCACCTTTAGCTTAGCGGTGGTGACATGAAGTCATGTGACCGTGCTCTAGTTCCTTTATAGCCCAACATTAGCCTCCTTTAGCTTAGCGGTGGTGACGTGAAGTCATGTGACCGTGCTGTAGTTCCTTTATAGCCCAACATTAGCCTCCTTTAGCTTAGCGCTGGTAACCTGAAGTCATGTGACCGTGCTGTAGTTCCTTTATAGCCCAACATTAGCCACCTTTAGCTTAGCGGTGGTGACATGAAGTCATGTGACCGTGCTCTAGTTCCTTTATAGCCCAACATTAGCCACCTTTAGCTTAGCGGTGGTGACATGAAGTCATGTGACCGTGCTCTAGTTCCTTTATAGCCCAACATTAGCCTCCTTTAGCTTAGCGGTGGTGACGTGAAGTCATGTGACCGTGCTGTAGTTCCTTTATAGCCCAACATTAGCCACCTTTAGCTTAGCGGTGGTGACGTGAAGTCATGTGACCGTGCTGTAGTTCCTTTATAGCCCAACATTAGCCACCTTTAGCTTAGCGGTGGTGACATGAAGTCATGTGACCGTGCTCTAGTTCCTTTATAGCCCAACATTAGCCTCCTTTAGCTTAGCGGTGGTGACGTGAAGTCATGTGACCGTGCTGTAGTTCCTTTATAGCCCAACATTAGCCACCTTTAGCTTAGCGGTGGTGACGTGAAGTCATGTGACCGTGCTGTAGTTCCTTTATAGCCCAACATTAGCCTCCTTTAGCTTAGCGGTGGTGACGTGAAGTCATGTGACCGTGCTGTAGTTCCTTTATAGCCCAACATTAGCCTCCTTTAGCTTAGCGGTGGTGACGTGAAGTCATGTGACCGTGCTGTAGTTCCTTTATAGCCCAACATTAGCCTCCTTTAGCTTAGCGCTGGTAACCTGAAGTCATGTGACCGTGCTGTAGTTCCTTTATAGCCCAACATTAGCCACCTTTAGCTTAGCGCTGGTAACCTGAAGTCATGTGACCGTGCTGTAGTTCCTTTATAGCCCAACATTAGCCACCTTTAGCTTAGCGGTGGTGACATGAAGTCATGTGACCGTGCTGTAGTTCCTTTATAGCCCAACATTAGCCACCTTTAGCTTAGCGGTGGTGACGTGAAGTCATGTGACCGTGCTGTAGTTCCTTTATAGCCCAACATTAGTTTTTTACTTCAGAAATCATGAAGTGGTGTTAATATGTGGAGATTGTCGTGCTGAACTAAACGTGTAAGTATCATAAAGAATACTGTTGAATAGTTTGAAAACTTTTATAATGAACGCAGGCTGGCTTTTGTTTGGAGGCAGAGAATAAGCGTCTGTTTCTGTTCGTTGATCCGCAGCAGAGACACAGTTTCCACTGACTCTCGTTTCCATACACGGTCATCAGCCTCTGCACAACTTTCCTCCATTAAAACGTCACGTGTTGGAGACTTGGATAAATAGTTATCACTTTGATCCACCTGTGTTTGATCTGTATACATTTACAGCAGAAACACTGAGGTAGGTTTTCCATTTTAACAGTAATGGATTGCTTTTACTAGACATGTTAATAGTATTTTCCCACACTGGGGAACTTTATTTGGGATGAGAAAGATTAATACCTTTTGGAACAATGTGTTTTCCGCCAGTTGGGAACGTTATTAATATCCTGAGCCCCATTTTTGTCCCAAAGTGGGGAAATAAACAGCGTTAAAGGAAAAGGGATTAATTATATTCATCAATAATAATATGATGAATTAACAATTTTTCTCAGAACGTCAGAATTTTGGAGGTAAACAATGGCTCTTTTAGCCTGGATTAAAATCCCAGAGCTTCAGATGTTCACTCGTATAGCTGCATTAGAGCTCCATGAATCGTACGCTGTATGGTAATCACGGTTCAGTGACTGATGGACGTCACTTCTCTGCGGCTATGGTCACATGACGTACATCACGATGTCTTCAGTCTGCACAGTGCATTAGCGGCTCATGTGTCTCTAACTAACATCACAGTAAGTTTTTCATACTGACTGTTTAATATTTGATGCAAGACTCAGCAGTTGTGTTATCAGTTATATTCCAAAGTTCACGTACACTTGAACTTTTATTTATTTTTATTACATGGTTTAGTTGAATACTCGATTCTGATTGGTCAATTCAGAACACGTGACATGTTGTTAATCCAGTACGCTGTCAAGGATTTATGTGCTGGACGTCAGATAAATCCCCAGAAGAAGGCAGAGAGGAAGTGAACACTAACAGGAACACGGTAAGGACTTGTTAGTGGATCAGAAACCGTGAACAGAGTTGGACAGTGCTGCCGTAAAGTTGTCGCAGTTCCAGCCGGTGGTGCGCCGTGGAAGAAATACGATCATTTTTAAGTCAATAAAATCATTTCAATTAATATTGGGAGTCGATTCCTTCGTTTGTTTGGTATCTGGCCGTGTAATAAGCGGGATAATGTGCAGCGACTTGGTCATCATGGGGGAAAGGACACCCGACAGGCAGATCAGAGAGCCCGACGCGAAGCGGCTGATCTCGCTGCACATTATCCCTTACTTAGAGACTTGACTTTTTTCTCAGAATTTGTAATATTTCTAAGAAATCTCAGAAACCGTCGATATTTTTTTCTCAGGACTTTTTTTCAGAATCTAGACTTTTTTTCTCAGCATTTTCAGAAAGTCAGAATTTTTTTTTATCACAATTTTGACTTTTTCTCAGAATTTTACCTTTTAGCTCCAAATTCTCAGCAAAATAAAGTAGACTTTATTTCATGGAATTTTATTTTTTTCTCAGAATTTTGACATTTTTCTCAGAATTCTCATTAAAATACTGTAATACTTTATTTATTGGAATTCTGATTTTTCTCAAAATGTTGACTTTTTATCAGAATTTTGACTTTTTCTCAGAAAAAGACGGTATAATATATTTCATGGAATCTATTTTTCAAATAAATTACGTTTTCTCAGGATTTTGACATTTGTTCCGAATTTTGACATTTTTTCAGAATTCTCATAAAAAGACAGTCTACTTTAATCTCTCCGAATTTTTACTTTTCTCAAAATGTTGAGTTGAGTTTTGACTTTTTTTCAGAAAAAGACGGAATAATACATTTCATGGAATTTAACATTTTTTGAATTTCGACTTTTTCAAATAATTAGTTATTTTTATATTTTCCCACAATTCTCAGAAAAAGAATATACCGTTTATTTTTCAGAATTTAGACATTTTTCCTCAGGTTTTCTTAGAAAATAAGTATAATTTATTTCTTAGAATGTTGCCATGGTAACATAACTGATATAAATACAGTTCCATTATAAGCTTCCCATTTGCAGTACTTTAAAAGTCTATACTGTAAAATTAAATTAGCTTCTCATAAAAACAACTGATCCTTGTTTTACTCCAAACGTTTCCTCGTTGGTAGATTTCTTTCCTACAGACTGAGTCATGGCAGATGTGTTTCTTCAGCACAAGTCAGATCGAGTGGTGTTGCGTAAACATCACCAGATGCCTGAGACGTCTGTAGATCTCTTCCTGGAGGGGCATTTGGCAATCTGCTGACTCTGAGACGTGGAGTCAAAAGAGGAAGCAGCAGAACACTTCCCCTTACTTTGAAGTAATGCCCTTCGTCCTGGCAGATTCACGCTTTATTTACTGCTGCTGTGCCTTCCAGCAAGGAGCTTTAACTCACATGGAGTGGTGAAATGATGACGTGTTTTTAATGTCCGTTTGACAAGAAAACATTGGGATGTTTGTGTGACATGACAGCTAGCCAATCAGAGCAGACTGGGCTCTGGTTTTGAACATTAAAGCATGGAGACCTGTCCCAGTAGAGACACTTATATGAACCTGAACTATGTCCTCTCCCAATAGAAGCTTTCCTGCAACAAATGCTTTAGTTTCGTACCTTTTTTAGACTTTGGGAATGAAATAAATCCAGCCCAAAGTATCCATTATCACACGTTAAGATATTTCTGTACACCACAATGTAATTCAATTTACAATAACAATACAAATAACCCTTTTTTAGATATTTAGCAACGTGATCTGAGCGAGGAACCTGCTACTAAAAGCATTAGGATTGAGTTTTTGGCTTTGCTTCCCGTTACTACTCAGTCTCTCCTGCTGTTCCCGTAAAGTCTGTGCATCACATCGTTCTCAAATCAAAGTTAACCGAGTGGATGGTGCAGACAGTGGAGCCACTGCTCACATTGCTTCTTCTTCTTCTTCTCTTTTCTTATATCTCCTCGCCATGGGGGAAAGGAAAGCTGGGTTTTGATCCCTTTTCTTTTTCCTGGGTGTTTTGATGATCTCAGTGTGGAGCGACTCCCACTGTGAGCTGACGTGACGCTGAAGGCTTGGCAGATAGACAATTGATCTTTTTGATGCCTTTTTTTACTGCCATCAGTGAAGCAGCAGGCCATCGGCTCGGGTTGTTCTGAGCTACTCGGATAAAAACAGACACAAAATAAATGTTTTTGTTCTTAAATGCTGCAGAGACTCCGGCTTTTTTCAATGCACAACCTAGATGGGGATAGTGAGTAGGTGTCAAGGTGCAATTCATATGTAAATGAGTTGAGTGGAATATATACTGAGTGATGAGGTGATTAATCATTTCCCACTCAGCCGTTAAGACCTCAGGACTCATTACACAAAGGAATATTACATTACATGTCAGACGCTTTTATCCAAAGCGACTTGCATGTTGGGGAGAAGTGTCTCAGGGACATGCAGTGGGGTTTGAACCTGATCCGAACACCAACGCACTAGGCCACTGCGCCACACGCCTCCCGTATATACCCTATTGAGAGATATCTCTATTTGATTCGTATGGCTGCATTATTCTCTATTGTATAATACACAGAGATTTATCGACCACAGACCGTATTTCAGGTTAACAACCAATATCGGAAAACCACTGATCTTCAGACCAGGTGACAGGAAGTGATCAAATGCATTCCCAGCTTTTATGACTCATTCCTGCACCAGTCTATTGGCTTTTTATTTCAGTCTATTGGCTTTTTATTTCAGTCTATTGGCTTTTTATTTCAGTCCATTGGCTTTTATTTCAGTCTATTGGCTTTTATTTCAGTCTATTGGCTTTTATTTCAGTCTATTGGCTTTTATTTCAGTTTATTGGCTTTTATTTCAATCTATTGGCTTTTATTTCAATCTATTGGCTTTTATTTCAGTTTATTGGCTTTTATTTCAGTTTATTGGCTTTTATTTCAGTTTATTAGCTTTTATTTCAGTCTATTGGCTTTTTATTTCAGTCTATTGGCTTTTATTTCAGTCTATTGGCTTTTATTTCAGTCTATTGGCTTTTATTTCAGTTTATTGGCTTTTATTTCAGTCTATTGGCTTTTATTTCAGTCTATTGGCTTTTATTTCAGTCTATTGGCTTTTATTTCAGTCCATTGGCTTTTATTTCAGTCTATTGGCTTTTTATTTCAGTCTATTGGCTTTTATTTCAGTTTATTGGCTTTTATTTCAGTTTATTGGCTTTTATTTCAGTCTATTGGCTTTTTATTTCAGTTTATTGGCTTTTATTTCAGTTTATTGGCTTTTATTTCAGTTTATTGGCTTTTATTTCAGTTTATTGGCTTTTATTTCAGTTTATTTATTGGCTTTTATTTCAGTTTATTGGCTTTTATTTCAATCTATTGGCTTTTATTTCAGTCTATTGGCTTTTATTTCAGTCTATTGGCTTTTTATTTCAGTCCATTGGCTTTTTATTTCAGTTTATTGGCTTTTATTTCAGTCTATTGGCTTTTTATTTCAGTCCATTGGCTTTTATTTCAGTCTATTGGCTTTTATTTCAGTTTATTGGCTTTTATTTCAGTTTATTGGCTTTTTATTTCAGTTTATTGGCTTTTATTTCAGTCTATTGGCTTTTATTTCAGTCTATTGGCTTTTTATTTCAGTTTATTGGCTTTTATTTCAGTCTATTGGCTTTTATTTCAGTCTATTGGCTTTTATTTCAGTTTATTGGCTTTTATTTCAGTTTATTGGCTTTTATTTCAGTCTATTGGCTTTTATTTCAGTCCATTGGCTTTTATTTCAGTCCATTGGCTTTTATTTCAGTCTATTGGCTTTTATTTCAGTTTATTGGCTTTTTATTTCAGTTTATTGGCTTTTATTTCAGTTTATTGGCTTTTATTTCAGTTTATTGGCTTTTATTTCAGTCTATTGGCTTTTATTTCAGTTTATTGGCTTTTATTTCAGTCTATTGGCTTTTATTTCAGTTTATTGGCTTTTATTGGCTTTTATTGGCTTTTTATTTCAGTTTATTGGCTTTTATTTCAATCTATTGGCTTTTATTTCAGTTTATTGGCTTTTATTTCAGTTTATTGGCTTTTATTTCAGTTTATTGGCTTTTATTTCAGTTTATTGGCTTTTATTTCAATCTATTGGCTTTTATTTCAGTCTATTGGCTTTTATTTCAATCTATTGGCTTTTATTTCAGTCTATTGGCTTTTATTTCAATCTATTGGCTTTTATTTCAGTCTATTGGCTTTTATTTCAGTTTATTGGCTTTTATTTCAGTCTATTGGCTTTTATTTCAATCTATTGGCTTTTATTTCAGTCTATTGGCTTTTATTTCAGTTTATTGGCTTTTATTTCAGTTTATTGGATTTTATTTCAATCCATTGGCTTTTATTTCAGTTTATTGGCTTGTATTTCAGTTTATTGGCTTTTATTTCAGTTTATTGGCTTTTATTTCAGTCTATTGGCTTTTATTTCAGTTTATTGGCTTTTATTTCAGTTTATTGGCTTTTATTTCAGTCTATTGGCTTTTATTTCAGTTTATTGGCTTTTATTTCAGTTTATTGGCTTTTATTTCAGTCTATTGGCTTTTATTTCAATCTATTGGCTTTTATTTCAGTTTATTGGCATTTTATTTCAGTTTATTGGCTTTTATTTCAGTTTATTGGCTTTTATTTCAGTTTATTGGCTTTTATTTCAGTTTATTGGCTTTTATTTCAGTTTATTGGCTTTTATTTCAGTCTATTGGCTTTTATTTCAATCTATTGGCTTTTATTTCAGTTTATTGGCTTTTATTTCAATCTATTGGCTTTTATTTCAATCTATTGGCTTTTATTTCAGTTTATTGGCTTTTATTTCAATCTATTGGCTTTTATTTCAGTTTATTGGCTTTTATTTCAGTTTATTGGCTTTTATTTCAGTTTATTGGCTTTTATTTCAGTTTATTGGCTTTTATTTCAGTTTATTGGCTTTTATTTCAGTCTATTGGCTTTTATTTCAGTCTATTGGCTTTTATTTCAATCTATTGGCTTTTATTTCAGTTTATTGGCTTTTATTTCAGTTTATTGGCTTTTATTTCAATCTATTGGCTTTTATTTCAGTTTATTGGCTTTTATTTCAGTTTATTGGCTTTTATTTCAGTCTATTGGCTTTTATTTCAGTTTATTGGCTTTTATTTCAGTTTATTGGCTTTTATTTCAGTTTATTGGCTTTTATTTCAGTCTATTGGCTTTTATTTCAGTTTATTGGCTTTTATTTCAGTTTATTGGCTTTTATTTCAGTTTATTGGCTTTTATTTCAGTCTATTGGCTTTTATTTCAGTTTATTGGCTTTTATTTCAGTTTATTGGCTTTTATTTCAATCTATTGGCTTTTATTTCAATCTATTGGCTTTTATTTCAGTCTATTGGCTTTTATTTCAATCTATTGGCTTTTATTTCAATCTATTGGCTTTTATTTCAGTCTATTGGCTTTTATTTCAGTCTATTGGCTTTTATTTCAATCTATTGGCTTTTATTTCAGTCTATTGGCATTTTATTTTTTCACAATCTTGACCTTTTTTCTCAGAATTCTCAGAAAAATACAGAATTTATATTCTTTCCAAAATGTGTCTTTTTTTTTCTCAGAAAGTCAGAATTATTATTTTGTCAACATTTTGAATTTCTTTCAACATTTTGACTTTCTTTTTTAACATTTTGACTTTTTTTCAGAATTTCAACTTTTTTCTCATAATTCTCAGAAAAACACAGAATGTATATACTCTCTCTTTGTCAGAATTAGAAATGTTTTGCAATTAAGACTGCAGGTCTCAATAAGAAGGAATGGAAGAACATGAGTATAAAGAAATATTTGGTTAGTATGGATGCATTTTCCTCTAGAGAGATGTTACTATACTATTGACTGACTGGAACATCACTGACTTAGTTACGACCAATTTGCAACCTTATGAAACATTTAGAAATCTTAGCTTATAGTAACTCTTTTCAGTAGCAATCCTTCAGAGTGAAGCTCGTCTGTATCGGTGTCTGCTGTCTTTTGAAAAGAGGAGTTAAGTGAGAGAGATATCCCTCAGTACCCCCCTCAGATAACACTGGAAACACTTGATGATCAGACTGACACCTCATCACTCTGTCAGCCCCTGATAACACAGCAGGTTATTATTAACACACACACACACACACACACACACACACACACACACACACACACACACACACACACACACACACACACACACACACACACACACACACACACACACACACACACACACACACACACACACAGGCTTCACGTGGTGTCTGTGCATGTAGTGTCTCTACTTTAAAGAGTCCTCTCCTGCTGATGTTCAGGTGTATATCAGTATGTAGTGTCTCTACTTTAAAGAGTCCTCTCCTGCTGATGTTCAGGTGTATATCAGTATGTAGTGTCTCTACTTTAAAGAGTCCTCTCCTGCTGATGTTCAGGTGTATATCAGTATGTAGTGTCTCTACTTTAAAGAGTCCTCTCCTGCTGATGTTCAGGTGTATATCAGTATGTAGTGTATCTACTTTAAAGAGTCCTCTCCTGCTGATGTTCAGGTGTATATCAGTATGAAGTGTCTCTACTTTAAAGAGTCCTCTCCTGCTGATGTTCAGGTGTATATCAGTATGTAGTGTCTCTACTTTAAAGAGTCCTCTCCTGCTGATGTTCAGGTGTATATCAGTATGTAGTGTCTCTACTTTAAAGAGTCCTCTCCTGCTGATGTTCAGGTGTATATCAGTATGAAGTGTCTCTACTTTAAAGAGTCCTCTCCTGCTGATGTTCAGGTGTATATCAGTATGTAGTGTCTCTACTTTAAAGAGTCCTCTCCTGATGATGTTCAGGTGTATATCAGTATGTAGTGTCTCTACTTTAAAGAGTCCTCTCCTGATGATGTTCAGGTGTATATCAGTATGTAGTGTATCTACTTTAAAGAGTCCTCTCCTGCTGATGTTCAGGTGTATATCAGTATGTAGTGTCTCTACTTTAAAGAGTCCTCTCCTGCTGATGTTCAGGTGTATATCAGTATGTAGTGTCTCTACTTTAAAGAGTCCTCTCCTGATGATGTTCAGGTGTATATCAGTATGTAGTGTCTCTACTTTAAAGAGTCCTCTCCTGCTGATGTTCAGGTGTATATCAGTATGAAGTGTCTCTACTTTAAAGAGTCCTCTCCTGTAGGCCTGTCGCGATAATCGATAAATTGACTTATCGTACGATAAATAAAAATGGACTCGATAACTTTTCTGAGCTCGATAAATTGCCGTTTACATAAAGATGTGACCAGCATTTTAGCCTGGAGCGCTTTGGCTGCCAGGCGCGCTGTGAGGGGCGGGGCTGACACACAGCCAGGTCAGGACACTCCGCGTGCACGTGCAGCAGCGTCGCAGCCAAATTAATAATATAGCGACAAGCGGGAGACAACGTGTGACTTACTCGCGGGGAATTTAAAGTGAAATGGAATTGGCCACAAAACCTAACTACACATCTCGATTCTCCGGTGTGGTAGTATTTTGGATTCAAACCAAATCAACGAGGCGAACCTACGGACTGGAATGAGCCGGGCGGTGTGTCGCATTGGTTTAAAAAAGGTAGCGACAAAAGCAGGCAATACCACGCATTTTAAACCACCTAAAACACAACCACCCCATTCCGTTTTCCCAGCTGGTAGCAAACAAGGCAGCTGGAGATGGAGAGCCCCCGCCCGACAATGCAAACATGTTGGTGTTCCTTGCTCGAAAACTTAGAAAAACAGATTTGGATATGGCCTGTTGAGGCATCTGGGTCTTTGACAGTGGACTGTACACTTGACTTGTTTTAAGGAGGGTTTTTTTGCTTGTGAGATAATGTGTGCTTTTATTTATTTATTTATTTATTTATTTATTTATTTATATATATATATATATATATATATATATATATATGAGAGAGAGAGAGAGCTCTGTTTTCCAGCCTGACTCTATTTAATTTATTGTTTTGGTTGTGTGTGATTTAATTAATTTATTATCATTTAATTAATTTGTTTTATTTATTATATATAATTTATATATTTTAATATTATTTCACATTTCATTTGCAATGTTGAATGTTCAATAAAAAGTTATGTTTGAAAGGATGTACTTGAATTATTATTATATATTATCATTATGTCTAAAATGGTCTTAAAACGGCGCCGACAATATTATCGTTTATCGCAATAATTTCCAGAAAAATGTATCGTCCAATACAATTAATTATCGTGACAGGCCTACTCTCCTGCTGATGTTCAGGTGTATATCCGTATGTAGTGTCTCTACTTTAAAGAGTCCTCTCCTGCTGATGTTCAGGTGTATATCAGTATGTAGTGCCTCTACTTTAAAGAGTCCTCTCCTGCTGATGTTCAGGTGTATATCAGTATGTAGTGTCTCTACTTTAAAGAGTCCTCTCCTGCTGATGTTCAGGTGTATATCAGTATGTAGTGTCTCTACTTTAAAGAGTCCTCTCCTGCTGATGTTCAGGTGTATATCAGTGTGTAGTATCTCTACTTTAAAGAGTCCTCTCCTGCTGATGTTCAGGTGTATATCGGTATGTAGTGTCTCTACTTTAAAGAGTCCTCTCCTGCTGATGTTCAGGTGTATATCAGTATGTAGTGTCTCTACTTTAAAGAGTCCTCTCCTGCTGATGTTCAGGTGTATCAGTATGTAGTGTCTCTACTTTAAAGAGTCCTCTCCTGCTGATGTTCAGGTGTATATCAGTGTGTAGTATCTCTACTTTAAAGAGTCCTCTCCTGCTGATGTTCAGGTGTATATCAGTATGTAGTGTCTCTACTTTAAAGAGTCCTCTCCTGCTGATGTTCAGGTGTATATCAGTATGTAGTGTCTCTACTTTAAAGAGTCCTCTCCTGCTGATGTTCAGGTGTATATCAGTGTGTAGTATCTCTACTTTAAAGAGTCCTCTCCTGCTGATGTTCAGGTGTATATCGGTGACCATTTTCCATCATATATTGTTTGTTCCCTTCCCCATCTTTCAAAACAAACATACACATATGTAGTGGACAACACATGGTATTAACACACACACACACACACACACACACACACACACACACACACACACACACACACACACACACACACACACACACACACACACACACACACACACACACACACACACACACACACAGGTGTCTGAGAATAAGTAGGACATCTTCTGGTTCATCTATAAATCCTCGGCGCCACCTGAGACCTGAGAGATGGAGATTGAGTCTCTCAGTGAAATGTCACAGAAAAGTCATTACGATGTGTCACTCCTATATCCTCCGTGTTTCATGGATCACTGGTGAGTGTGTGAGTGTGTGTGTGAGTGTGTGTGTGCATCTGAAGTGTGTGTGTGTGTGTGTATGTGTGTGTGTGCCTCTGAAGTGTGTGTGTGAGCTCTCAGGGATTGGACAGATTACAGGAGCAATATGTCTTAAATCCAGTCCAGCTTTATATATCTCTTATTGTATCAGCTGTGACATTTTCAGGATACAGATACAAAATGACACTCGTTTAAAATATAACTCACTACTACCAGTAGCCTTTTCCTTCCTTCCTTCCTTCCTTCCTTCCTTCCTTCCGTCCTTCCGCCCTTCCTTCCTTTCTTCTTTCCTTCCTTCCGTCCGTCCGTCCGTCCGTCCTTCCTTCCTTCATTCCTTCCTTCCTTCCTTCTTTCCTGTCTGTTATGGATGTTCTTTCAAAGGTTCAGGTGTTTAACCGTCTTATGTCCTGTAGAATTAAACAGTTTTCTCTATAAAATAATGCTACTGACCCCAGATCAGATCAGCTGCAGAAAACGTTCAATTCTCCACGAGTCGCCAATTTGCTGTTCCTGTAGATTTCTTTCCTAAAAACCACAGCTCAGTGTTTGCTTCTTCCTGTTTGGGCTCTGTCAGGATGAGATCTGGAGGTCATGTGGTTCCTTTGAGGAAACACGATGTTCTCGGCTCCCTGTTGAGATGATGATGGATTCGAGCGGCTTATCGCTCTGCAAACAAACACCTTTTTTTAAATGGAGAAACAGTCAGATTGAAATAAGTAATTGTTAAAACTGAGACAAACGTTTGTGAGGACAATTGTCTAGATTCAACAGCGTACCTACATTTCAGCATGAAGTAAACCTTATCCCATTGGCATTTTAGTTTTCTAACCAAAGGTGTGTGTATATATAATAAGTTTCTCTTTTTACCCAAGCTTTTCCCAGTTTCAAGAATAAAACTTATATTTATTTTCCTATTAATAGGGCATTCGTTTAACCAACAAATAATCACTTAACCTGTCAAGTCCCATATCTAGACCCTCCAGAAAAACGCGATTCTGCGATCGCAGAATTTACCGCATAATCAGCAAAATGGCGCAGATTTTTAAAAGGCCGCCTATTTATCAAAAGGCCGCATAATCCCCGCATTTTTCCACACAAAGTGAACTCATCTTGACGGCATCAGCTCGCGCATCACAGAATGTAAACAACACTGAATAGAGTGAACGTGTGGAGCTCACACGATAGAGAAAACACCAAGATGAAAAAATCTAATCCATCTCATTTACCGACGAACATTTCTACTAAAGACCGGGCAAAAAGTGGGGGGAAACTATTCTGCACCCCGTGCAACTGTGTGTTGGAGCATAAGAGAACATCGACGGTGAGCATCAACCTCCAAAACCCTTTCAAGGGCTACAAGAAACGAAGTGAGTAGCCTACAAGATTGAAGCTGGTCAGATAACGAACGGGTAAATGAAAACAGAATGAGGCGGAGAAGTGTGTGTGTGTGTGTGTGTGTGTGTGTGTGTGTGGGGGGGGGGGGGTGTGAGATTAAAATAGCCCAATTGCTTTTACAATAAATAAACATTGAATGTGTTTAATTGAATAGGAAAGGGATTTAACGTTAGTGGCAGGTTGTGTGTGAGAGAGAATAAATAAGACAGCCCAATATTTACATTTTTTAAAATTATTTTTCCCCGCATATTTAGCATATTTCGCAACTTCCCGCAATTTCATCGCATAAAATCACATAAAAACCATTTAATCGCATAATCAAGGATTTTAGCCCGCGTTTTTCTGGAGGGTCTACATAGCCCGCGTCGGCTACAGGCTTTTTGTTCACGAAACTGTGTCCCAGGGCTTCTTAACATTTAACAACCTATTAATGTGTCATACTCACTTAACGGGAAGAAACTCAGCTAACTGACGATATGAACCATATTTACCGAAACGAAACACAAGGGTAATACCAAGCCTCTGAATTAGCACTGAGTGAAAAGATAACGCACTTAGCACAGAGCTCACGGTATAAATATTTTATTACTTATCAGATCTGCACAAACAAGATATCAGATTAAAGCTGATCCACAGATTCTAGAGGTATACATATCATCACTAAAACTCAGGGCAGGGAAGCCAGGAGAGACAACACATAACGTAGCTTTACGGAGCCAAAGCAGTAACGTGTAGGTGGCAGGCAAACCTCTGTGACAGTATATAAGTATTTCTAATCTTTGTTTCAATTTAGGTCTATTTTGTTATTATTTTAACCCCTTGTGCGCGCTCTCTGTAATGGTCTTGAATGAGCCACAGTGAAAAGGAAACCATCCTTTGGCCAGTTTTCTGTGCCGAGATTTTGGATTTGCATCCCATACCTTCCAGCCTGAGGTCTCCAGTTTCCCCTCCCCCTCCTCCTCCTCCTCCTCCTCCTCCTCCTCCTCCTCCTCCTCCTCCTCCTCCTCCTGGGATTTCATTTGACTCGGTTTCCATTTCCTCCCTTTGTCTCCTCTCCATGAATATTTAAATGAGATAAACGTATTTTCCTCCGCCGCAAATCCACAATCTCCAGTCGGATCATAATTCAATTTACACGCAACACATTTATCACAGTGTTTCCTGGTCAGCGGTTAAATGTTCATAAGTCGATACGATCTAATGCTATAATCCATCTGGAGTCACTCTACTGTATGAATAATGGGGAATATCATGAATAACCTCTGTGTGAGGCACAAAGGGAAACATACATATATATATTTTGACAATATTGGCATTAACGATATGTTCAGCATTATCAAAATACAGTCAACTAAAGAAAATTGCTTTGCTTGTGAAGAAATATATAGATTTTAAGATTTGGTTTAGTTTGTTATATCTCACACAGGCTCCGCCCTCTACTGGACTCTATGGGTACTACTCTCAACCATGCTATGCAAGCATTCACACGTAGCCGGCCAATCAGGGCGAGCCTACCTGAATGCACGCACAGGCCCACAGTATATAAGGCGGCCACGCCTCCTGACTGTCATCCTACACCCTCTCCAGCGAGCGGCATAGGAAAGACAGGGCTCTACGTAGAGGGCTCCGCCTGTGCTTATAGAACTAGGGTTACAATACGTAACCCCCCGCTTTCGCACATTTGTTTAGTCCAGGATTATTCTGTAGTGTTTGCATGCCCTCAAACCTTTAAGGTTAATTTAGATTTGAGTGTTGTATGTCTTTTAAAAATGGACCTTGAGTCTCTTCAATAAAGCTGATGATACCAACATTCAGATTTTCCCCGTAAAATATTAGTGATGCCAGAAAACCATATTTCTGTCTCCAAAGACGGGTCAATACATGTTCAATGTACACGCTTATTATAGTAATGTCATGTTTTTTTATATGAAGCATTAATGGAATACCATCAATTTTATGAATTGTGATTGTTGTGTAAAAGCTGAGATGTTGTACGTAGAGGTAGAATCACCCAGTAGTAGGGATGTCCCGATCACCTTTTTTTGCTCCCGATCCGATTCCGATCATTTGATTTTGACAATTTGCCGATACCGATTTTTCCCGATCCGATCTTTATGCAATGCATTAAGAGAAAAAAAAGAAAAAAAGCATTCAAGTTGTCCCTTAAGGTTATTTTTTTATTTAAATGTGATATTCTATCCAACATGGATATAGCTTCTTTCTTTCACAGCAGCATTGGATCAGTTCAGTTGTGCAGCATTGGATCAAAACAAAATAAAGCTTTCAGTACTCGTTAGCTTACTGCTACAATTAGACACTGCGCCCACTCTGTTGCCAGATTTGAGAGAAATAAGCAGGTCTATGAAAACAAGCCCCAAAGAAGCAACACATACATGATGTTCTGTAATTTGAAACCAAAACTAAGGCCTCAGGATGACTTTAAGACTTGAACATGGTTATTTTTGTTTTGTAACATTGAATACAACATTTAAAAAAAAAAAAAAAAAAAAAAAAAAAAATCCCGATTCTTTTCCTCCCGATTCCGATCTTTTGAAAATCACGTGATCGGCTCCGATCCCTGATCACGTGATCGGATCGGGACATCTCTACCTAGTAGAGTTACAAGGACTGCGCCAAGAATCTCATATCCAAAGCTGATAACTGCTAACTTTACATATTTCCATATAAGAACAGGATGTAGGTGCAGTGACGTCACCCATTGGTTTGCTGAATACAGTGCTGACACATATCGGTCCATCTTTTCATATTAAAGAACTAAATGTTTACCATATAGGAGGAAACTCTGTCGACTCTTGACTTTGGATTTACTTCAGACGCCTCACGTTCAGAGTTTCTCATTTCTGTTTCAGTTGGACAACAATCACCTTCATTAGACAGCTTCAGGTTTAACGCTGCGTTCGTGGTCGTAATGAAAGTGACGGAGAAGATGCTTCGGTGCAGAATCAGAGGCCTCTTTCACTGGGTTTTAAAGTCTTGAAAGTGGTCTAAAGGTCTTCCATCCTCCCTGTCTTTAGATTGTACTTCTTAAGTTTGAACCAGGTACCTTTCCTGCTACCCATCGCCTCTCTTAAGGCCTCGCTCACGGCTCATTTTAGCCAAACGTCCATCTTCCCCGACTTTCTTTATCAATGTTTCTCTTCTCCAAGGATCAGCGAAGTCCCCCTCCTCACAGGGTCAAGATAACAATCTCTTCTCCGACCTGACACATGGAGAGGTGTTTTTTCAGATGAAGGCTGTCCTGGCTTTCGTCTGCTTGTCAAAGCACAGAATGATCCGGAGGTTTGAGGGTGTCTTTAATCTCGTAGATTAGTTGCCTCTCGGAGGGTTTCGTTGTAGATTAAAGTACACAACTCTGCTGGAGGTGAGATCTTAATCTCCATCGCCTACTCTCCATCTACATTACCATCACTTCAGTCACATGCTTTTACCAAATGGCAATACTTGTGTTGTTGTATAGTGTTTTTTTATGCTATGACGTATTTTGTTTTTTTCTTTGCTTTTGTTTTTGCGTTGTACAGCCCTTTGAGGCATTTCTTGTGATTTGGAGCTTTTGTACATTTTGATTTGATCCACGGTGGCATGGAGTAGAGCAGGGGTGTCAAACTCAAATACACAGAGGGCCAAAATACAAAAATGGGTACTAGTCGAGAGCCGGACTGGTTCAATGTTTATTGCAGAACTTATTGAAATGAACTTATTGCACATATTAAACCTGGAACTAACAAAGCTTAAATGATTGCCTATAAAAACAACATTAAACATTAAATAATCAGTTGATTCATTTCTTATGGCTCTATCTGCAGCTTCTCCAGAGTCAGTTCTTATGAGTACATTTCTCCACAGGCCAACAACAGCTTCAACAAAACTATTTCCCTCAAAGAGAAACCAAACATGTCCTGTTGTCGTGAGAGAGAAAGTGCAGAAGGAAGCATCCATTAAACTCAGTGTGCTGCTCTGTGATGCTAGCTCAGATACTTGGCATCTCATCTTGGGGGCAAGGTCATCAATGTTTGGGCTCAGGCTCTGAGCTGAGGAGACCCTCAGGATGGAGTGAAGGTGTGCGTGCAATATACCGGCGGGCCAGATCTAATAGTGATTAGAAATTATCCTGAGGGCCGAAATTAAATCCACCACGGGCCTGATTTGGCCCCCGGACCTTGAGTTTGACACGTGTGGTTTAGAAACTGAAAATAAAAACCATCAGCATCGAGACTTTCCCGTATGATGTTGAACTTTAAGCAGAAATACAAACATCTCTGCTTGCGATAAATCAAGAATGTGGTGAGTGAGGTTTGTAAATAACAGATTTGTTGGATTTAACAGCAAATTCTTACACGTCAATTATGACAATTTTATAATTTCGGTAATTTGAGTGAGTTGAATGAAGAGTTTAGTTTCTTTAATCACAGCGCAGCAGCAGCCTAACTGTGTTTACACGCGGATATGAAATGAGTTTGATGTTAGAAGTCAGATTAGCATGGATCGGATGATCTTTCAATTCAGTTGTAAAGCTTGCATAGAGTGCTTCATTTCTGCCTTTTTAAGTCTCTGGATCTGGATTTTACAAGAATCTACTTTTTAGCAGTGAAAACAACTTTCCATTTTGGTTAGTATAGTGACTTGCTATGAGGATGATGCAAACATTTTTCTTGAGCAGGACACTTCACCCCAAGTTGCTCCTGTGGGCGTTGTCCACAGTATTGAGTGCATGTGTTTGACTTCATTGTGATTTAAAGCTTCTTTGAGACATACTGTCACAAAATACTCTCTATTATTATTATTATGTACACTACTTTCCCGATCTGAA
>NW_027639435.1:37546-60236 GCF_949606895.1 Notothenia rossii | reverse complement strand
CTCTGGTTTTGAACATTAAAGCATGGAGACATGTCCCAGTAGAGACACTTCTATGAGCCTGAACTATGTCCTCTCCCAATAGAAGCTTTCCTGCAACAAATGCTTTAGTTTCGTACCTTTTTTAGACTTTGGGAATGAAATAAATCCAGCCCAAAGTATCCATTATCACACGTTAAGATATTTCTGTAGACCACAATTTAATTCAATTTACAATAACAATAAAAACAGCCCTTTTTTAGATATTTAGCAACGTGATCTGAGCGAGGAACCTGCTACTAAAAGCATTAGGATTGAGTTTTTGGCTTTGCTTCCCGTTACTACTCAGTCTCTCCTGCTGTTCCCGTAAAGTCTGTGCATCACATCGTTCTCAAATCAAAGTTAACCGAGTGGATGGTGCAGACAGTGGAGCCACTGCTCACATTGCTTCTTCTTCTTCTTCTTCTCTTTTCTTATATCTCCTCGCCATGGGGGAAAGGAAAGCTGGGTTTTGATCCCTTTTCTTTTTCCTGGGTGTTTTGATGATCTCAGTGTGGAGCGACTCCCACTGTGAGCTGACGTGACGCTGAAGGCTTGGCAGATAGACAATTGATCTTTTTGATGCCTTTTTTTACTGCCATCAGTGAAGCAGCAGGCCATCGGCTCGGCTTGTTCTGAGCTACTCGGATAAAATAAGACACAAAATAAATGTTTTTGTTCTTAAATGCTGCAGAGACTCCGGCTTTTTTCAATGCACAACCTAGATGGGGATAGTGAGTAGGTGTCAAGGTGCAATTCATATGTAAATGAGTTGAGTGGAATATATACTAAGTGATGAGGTGATTAATCATTTCCCACTCAGCCATAAAGACCTCAGGACTCATTACACAAAGGAATATTACATTACATGTCAGACACTTTTATCCAAAGGGACTTGCATGTTGGGGAGAAGTGTCTCAGGGACATGCTGACTGCAGTGGGATTTGAACCTGATCCGAACACCAACGCACTAGGCCACTGCGCCACACGCCTCCCGTATATACCCTATTGAGAGATATCTCTATTTGATTAGTATGGCTGCATTATTCTCGATTGTATAATACACAGAGATTTATCGACCACAGACCGTATTTCAGGTTAACAACCAATACCGGAAAACCACTGATCTTCAGACCAGGTGACAGGAAGTGATCAAATGCATTCCCAGCTTTTATGACTCATTCCTGCCCCAGTCTATTGGCTTTTTATTTCAGTCTATTGGCTTTTTATTTCAGTCTATTGGCTTTTATTTCAGTCTATTGGCTTTTTATTTCAGTTTATTGGCTTTTATTTCAGTTTATTGGCTTTTTATTTCAGTCTATTGGCTTTTATTTCAGTCTATTGGCTTTTATTTCAGTTTATTGGCTTTTTATTTCAGTTTATTGGCTTTTATTTCAGTCTATTGGCTTTTATTTCAGTCTATTGGCTTTTTATTTCAGTCTATTGGCTTTTATTTCAGTTTATTGGCTTTTTATTTCAGTTTATTGGCTTTTTATTTCAGTCTATTGGCTTTTATTTCAGTCTATTGGCTTTTATTTCAGTTTATTGGCTTTTATTTCAGTCTATTGGCTTTTATTTCAGTCTATTGGCTTTTATTTCAGTCTATTGGCTTTTATTTCAGTCTATTGGCTTTTATTTCAGTTTATTGGCTTTTATTTCAGTTTATTGGCTTTTATTTCAGTCTATTGGCTTTTATTTCAGTTTATTGGCTTTTATTTCAGTTTATTGGCTTTTATTTCAGTCTATTGGCTTTTATTTCAGTTTATTGGCTTTTATTTCAGTTTATTGGCTTTTATTTCAGTTTATTGGCTTTTTATTTCAGTTTATTGGCTTTTATTTCAGTTTATTGGCTTTTTATTTCAGTTTATTGGCTTTTATTTCAGTTTATTGGCTTTTATTTCAGTTTATTGGCTTTTATTTCAGTCTATTGGCTTTTATTTCAGTTTATTGGCTTTTATTTCAGTCTATTGGCTTTTATTTCAATCTATTGGCTTTTATTTCAGTTTATTGGCTTTTATTTCAGTTTATTGGCTTTTATTTCAGTCTATTGGCTTTTATTTCAGTTTATTGGCTTTTATTTCAGTCTATTGGCTTTTATTTCAGTCTATTGGCTTTTATTTCAGTTTATTGGCTTTTATTTCAGTTTATTGGCTTTTTATTTCAGTTTATTGGCTTTTATTTCAGTTTATTGGCTTTTTATTTCAGTTTATTGGCTTTTATTTCAGTTTATTGGCTTTTATTTCAGTTTATTGGCTTTTATTTCAGTTTATTGGCTTTTATTTCAGTTTATTGGCTTTTATTTCAGTCTATTGGCTTTTATTTCAGTTTATTGGCTTTTATTTCAGTTTATTGGCTTTTATTTCAGTTTATTGGCTTTTATTTCAGTTTATTGGCTTTTATTTCAGTTTATTGGCTTTTATTTCAGTTTATTGGCTTTTATTTCAGTTTATTGGCTTTTATTTCAGTTTATTGGCTTTTATTTCAGTCTATTGGCTTTTATTTCAGTCTATTGGCTCGTCTGTATCGGTGTCTGCTGTCTTTTGAAAACAGGAGTTAAGTGAGAGAGATATCCCTCAGTACCCCCCTCAGATAACACTGGAAACACTTGATGATCAGACTGACACCTCATCACTCTGTCAGCCCCTGATAACACAGCAGGTTATTATTAACACACACACACACACACACACACACACACACACACACACACACACACACACACACACACACACACACACACACACACACACACACACACACACACACACACACACACACACACACACACACACAGGCTTCACGTGGTGTCTGTGCATGTAGTGTCTCTACTTTAAAGAGTCCTCTCCTGCTGATGTTCAGGTGTATATCAGTATGTAGTGTCTCTACTTTAAAGAGTCCTCTCCTGCTGATGTTCAGGTGTATATCAGTATGTAGTGTCTCTACTTTAAAGAGTCCTCTCCTGCTGATGTTCAGGTGTATATCAGTATGTAGTGTCTCTAGTTTAAAGAGTCCTCTCCTGCTGATGTTCAGGTGTATATCAGTATGTAGTGTCTCTAGTTTAAAGAGTCCTCTCCTGCTGAGGTTTAGGTGTATATCAGTATGTAGTGTCTCTAATTTAAAGAGTCCTCTCCTGCTGATGTTCAGGTGTATATCAGTATGTAGTGTCTCTAGTTTAAAGAGTCCTCTCCTGCTGATGTTCAGGTGTATATCAGTATGTAGTGTCTCTACTTTAAAGAGTCATCTCCTGCTGATGTTCAGGTGTATATCAGTATGTAGTGTCTCTACTTTAAAGAGTCCTCTCCTGCTGATGTTCAGGTGTATATCAGTATGTAGTGTCTCTACTTTAAAGAGTCCTCTCCTGCTGATGTTCAGGTGTATATCAGTATGAAGTGTCTCTACTTTAAAGAGTCCTCTCCTGCTGATGTTCAGGTGTATATCAGTATGTAGTGTCTCTACTTTAAAGAGTCCTCTCCTGCTGATGTTCAGGTGTATATCAGTATGTAGTGTCTCTACTTTAAAGAGTCCTCTCCTGTTGATGTTCAGGTGTATATCAGTATGTAGTGTCTCTACTTTAAAGAGTCCTCTCCTGCTGATGTTCAGGTGTATATCAGTATGTAGTGTATCTACTTTAAAGAGTCCTCTCCTGCTGATGTTCAGGTGTATATCAGTATGTAGTGTCTCTACTTTAAAGAGTCCTCTCCTGCTGATGTTCAGGTGTATATCAGTATGTAGTGTCTCTACTTTAAAGAGTCCTCTCCTGCTGATGTTCAGGTGTATATCGGTGACCATTTTCCATCATATATTGTTTGTTCCCTTCCCCATCTTTCAAAACAAACATACACATATGTAGTGGACAACACATGGTATTAACACACACACACACACACACACACACACACACACACACACACACACACACACACACACACACACACACACACACACACACACACACACACACACACACACACACACACACACACACACACACATGTGTCTGAGAATAAGTAGGAAATCTTCTGGTTCATATATAAATCCTCGGCGCCACCTGAGACCTGAGAGATGGAGATTGAGTCTCTCAGTGAAATGTCACAGAAAAGTCATTACGATGTGTCACTCCTATATCCTCCGTGTTTCATGGATCACTGGTGAGTGTGTGAGTGTGTGTGTGAGTGTGTGTGTGCATCTGAAGTGTGTGTGTGTGTGTGTGTGTGTGTGTGCCTCTGAAGTGTGTGTGTGAGCTCTCAGGGATTGGACAGATTACAGGAGCAATATGTCTTAAATCCAGTCCAGCTTTATATATCTCTTATTGTATCAGCTGTGACATTTTCAGGATACAGATACAAAATGACACTCGTTTAAAATATAACTCACTACTACCAGTAGCCTTTTCCTTCCTTCCTTCCTTCCTTCCTTCCTTCCTTCCTTCCTTCCTTCCTTCCTTCCTTCCTTCCTTCCTTCCTTCCTTCCTTCCTTCCTTCTGTCCTTCTTTCCTTCCTTCCTTCCTTCCGTCCTTCCGCCCTTCCTTCCTTTCTTTATTCCTTCTTTCCTTCCTTCCGTCCGTCCGTCCGTCCGTCCGTCCGTCCTTCCTTCATTCCTTCTTTCCTTCCTTCCTTCCTTCCTTCCGTCCGTCCGTCCGTCCGTCCTTCCTTCATTCCTTCCTTCCTTCCTTCTTTCCTGTCTGTTATGGATGTTCTTTCAAAGGTTCAGGTGTTTAACCGTCTTATGTCCTGTAGAATTAAACAGTTTTCTCTATAAAATAATGCTACTGACCCCAGATCAGATCAGCTGCAGAAAACGTTCAATTCTCCACGAGTCGCCAATTTGCTGTTTCTGTAGATTTCTTTCCTAAAAACCACAGCTCAGTGTTTGCTTCTTCCTGTTTGGGCTCTGTCAGGATGAGATCTGGAGGTCATGTGGTTCCTTTGAGGAAACACGATGTTCTCGGCTCCCTGTTGAGATGATGATGGATTCGAGCGGCTTATCGCTCTGCAAACAAACACCTTTTTTTAAATGGAGAAACAGTCAGATTGAAATAAGTAATTGTAAAAACTGAGACAAATGTTTGTGAGGACAATTGTCTAGATTCAACAGCGTACCTACATTTCAGCATGAAGTAAACCTTATCCCATTGGCATTTTAGTTTTCTAACCAAAGGTGTGTGTATATATAATAAGTTTCTCTTTTTACCCAAGTTTTTCCCAGTTTCAAGAATAAAACTTATATTTATTTTCCTATTAATAGGGCATTCGTTTAACCAACAAATAATCACTTAACCTGTCAAGTCCCATATCTAGACCCTCCAGAAAAACGTGATTCTGCGATCGCAGAATTTACCGCATAATCAGCAAAATGGCGCAGATTTTTAAAAGGCCGCCTATTTATCAAAAGGCCGCATAATCCCCGCATTTTTCCACACAAAGTGAACTCATCTTGACGGCATCAGCTCGCGCATCACAGAATGTAAACAACACTGTATAGAGTGAACGTGTGGAGCTCACACGATAGACAAAACACCAAGATGAAAAAATCTAATCCATCTCATTTACCGACGAACATTTCTACTAAAGACCGGGCAAAAAGTGGGGGGAAACTATTCTGCACCCCGTGCAACTGTGTGTTGGAGCATAAGAGAAAGTCGACGGTGACGACCCACTTTGATTCATTCAAACATTCGAAAATGCTTTCTGCTGCTGCGGACAAGAAAGCCATTCAACTCCCGTTCACCGAGGCATCAACCTCCAAAACCCTTTTGAGGGCTACAAGAAACGAAGTGAGTAGCCTACAAGATTGAAGCTGGTCAGATAACGAACGGGTAAATGAAAACAGAATGAGGCGGAGAAGTGTGTGTGTGTGTGTGTGTGTGTGTGTGTGTGTGTGTGTGTGTGTGTGTGTGTGGGGGGGGGGTGTGTGTGAGATTAAAATAGCCCAATTGCTTTTACAATAAATAAACATTGAATGTGTTTAATTGAATAGGAAAGGGATTTAACGTTAGTGGCAGGTTGTGTGTGAGAGAGAATAAATAAGACAGCCCAATATTTACATTTTTTAAAATTATTTTTCTTCTTTTTTATTTAGCATATTTCGCAACTTCCCGCAATTTCATCGCATAAAATCACATAAAAACCATTTAATCGCATAATCAAGGATTTTAGCCCGCGTTTTTCTGGAGGGTCTACATAGCCCGCGTCGGCTACAGGCTTTTTGTTCACGAAACTGTGTCCCAGGGCTTCTTAACATTTAACAACCTATTAATGTGTCATACTCACTTAACGGGAAGAAACTCAGCTAACTGACGATATGAACCATATTTACCGAAACGAAACACAAGGGTAATACCAAGCCTCTGAATTAGCACCGAGTGAAAAAATAACGCACTTAGCACAGAACTCACGGTAGAAATATTTTATTACTTATCAGATCTGCACAAACAAGATATCAGATTAAAGCTGATCCACGGATTCTAGACGTATAAATATCATAACTGAGCGACTAAGGCTCAGGGCAGGGAAGCCAGGAGAGACAACACATAACGTAGCTTTACGGAGCCAAAGCGGTAACGTGTAGGTGGCAGGCAAACCTCTGAGACAGTATTTAAGTATTTCTAATCTTTGTTTCAATTTAGGTCTATTTTGTTATTATTTTAACCCCTTGTGCGCGCTCTCTGTAATGGTCTTGAATGAGCCACAGTGAAAAGGAAACCATCCTTTGGCCAGTTTTCTGTGCCGAGATTTTGGATGTGCGTCCCATACCTTCCAGCCTGAGGTCTCCAGTTTCCCCTCCCCCTCCTCCTCCTCCTCCTCCTCCTCCTCCTCCTCCTCCTGGGATTTCATTTGACTCGGTTTCCATTTCCTCCCTTTGTCTCCTCTCCATGAATATTTAAATGAGATAAACGTATTTTCCTCCGCCGCAAATCCACAATCTCCAGTCGGATCATAATTCAATTTACACGCAACACATTTATCACAGTGTTTCCTGGTCAGCGGTTAAATGTTCATAAGTCGATACGATCTAATGCTATAATCCATCTGGAGTCACTCTACTGTATGAATAATGGGGAATATCATGAATAACCTCTGTGTGAGGCGCAAAGGGAAACATACATATATATATATTTTGACAATATTGGCATTAACGATATGTTCAGCATTATCAAAATACAGTCAACTAAAGAAAATAGCTTTGCTTGTGAAGAAATATATAGATTTTAAGATTTGGTTTAGTTTGTTATATCTCACACAGGCTCCGCCCTCTACTGGACTCTATGGGTACTACTCTCAACCATGCTATGCAAGCATTCACACGTAGCCGGCCAATCAGGGCGAGCCTACCTGAATGCACGCGCAGGCCCACAGTATATAAGGTGGCCACGCCTCCTGACTGTCACCCTACACCCTCTCCGGCGAGCGGCATAGGAAAGACAGGGCCCTACGTAGAGGGCTCCGCCTGTGCTTATAGAACTAGGGTTACAATACGTAACCCCCCGCTTTCGCACATTTGTTTAGTCCAGGATTATTCTGTAGTGTTTGCAAGC
Source organism: Notothenia rossii (assembly GCF_949606895.1). Lineage (NCBI taxonomy): Eukaryota > Metazoa > Chordata > Actinopteri > Perciformes > Nototheniidae > Notothenia > Notothenia rossii. The sequence continues at coordinate 52,687 of NW_027639435.1, read as the reverse complement.
CCTCAAACCTTTAAGGTTAATTTAGATTTGAGTGTTGTACGTCTTTTAAAAATGGACCTTGAGTCTCTTCAATAAAGCTGATGATACCAACATTCAGATTTTCCCCGTAAAATATTAGTGATGCCAGAAAACCATATTTCTGTCTCCAAAGACGGGTCAATACATGTTCAATGTACAGTCTTCTTATAGTAATGTCATGTTTTTTTATATGAAGCATTAATGGAATACCATCAGTTTTATGAATTGTGATTGTTGTGTAAAAGCTGAGATGTTGTACGTAGAGGTAGAATCACCCAGTAGTAGGGATGTCCCGATCACCTTTTTTTGCTCCCGATCCGATTCCGATCATTTGATTTTGACAATTTGCCGATACCGATTTTTCCCGATCCGATCTTTATGCAATGCATTAAGAGAAAAAAAAGCATTCAAGTTGTCCCTTAAGGTTATTTTTTTATTTAAATTGGATATTCTATCCAACATGGATATAGCTTCTTTCTTTCACAGCAGCATTGGATCAGTTCAGTTGTGCAGCATTGGATCAAAACAAAATAAATCTTATCAGTACTCGTTAGCTTACTGCTACAATTAGACACTGCGCCCACTCTGTTGCCAGATTTGAGAGAAATAAGCAACCAGGTCTATGAAAACAAGCCCCAAAGAAGCAACACATACATGATGTTGTGTAATTTGAAACCAAAACTAAGGCCTCAGGATGACTTTAAGACTTGAACATGGTCATTTTTGTTTTGTAACATTGAATACAACATTTAAAAAAAAGTATTTAAAAAAAAAAAAAAAAAAGAAATCCCGATCCCCGATTCTTTTCCTCCCGATTCCGATCTTTTGAAAATCACGTGATCGGCTCCAATCCCCGATCACGTGATCGGATCGGGACATCTCTACGTAGTAGAGTTACAAGGACTGCGCCAAGAATCTCATATCCAAAGCTGATCAAATAACTGCTAACTTTACATATTTCCATATAAGAACAGGATGTAGGTGCAGTGACGTCACCCATTGGTTTGCTGACTACAGTGCTGACACATATTGGTCCATCTTTTCATATTAAAGAACTAAATGTTTACCATATAGGAGGAAACTCTGTCGACTCTTGACTTTGGATTTACTTCAGACGCCTCACGTTCAGAGTTTCTCATTTCTGTTTCAGTTGGACAACAATCACCTTCATTAGACAGCTTCAGGTTTAACGCTGCGTTCGTGGTCGTAATGAAAGTGACGGAGAAGATGCTTCGGTGCAGAATCAGAGGCCTCTTTCACTGGGTTTTAAAATCTTGAAAGTGGTCTAAAGGTCTTCCATCCTCCCTGTCTTTAGATTGTACTTCTTAAGTTTGAACCAGGTACCTTTCCTGCTACCCATCGCCTCTCTTAAGGCCTCGCTCACGGCTCATTTTAGCCAAACGTCCATCTTCCCCGACTTTCTTTATCAATGTTTCTCTTCTCCAAGGATCAGCGAAGTCCCCCTCCTCACAGGGTCAAGATAACAATCTCTTCTCCGACCTGAAACATGGAGAGGTGTTTTTTCAGATGAAGGCTGTCCTGGCTTTCGTCTGCTTGTCAAAGCACAGAATGATCCGGAGGTTTGAGGGTGTCTTTAATCTCGTAGATTAGTTGCCTCTCGGAGGGTTTCGTTGTAGATTAAAGTACACAACTCTGCTGGAGGTGAGATCTTAATCTCCATCGCCTACTTTCCATCTACATTACCATCCCCTCAGTCACATGCTTTTACCAAATGACAATACTTGTGTTGTTGTATAGTGTTTTTTTATGCTATGATGTATTTTGTTTTTGTCTTTGCTTTTGTTTTTGTGTTGTACAGCCCTTTGAGGCATTTCTTGTGATTTGGAGCTTTAGTAGATTTTGATTTGATTTTTGATTTGATCCACGGTGGCATGGAGTAGAACAGGGGGGTCAAACTCAAATACACAGAGGGCCAAAATACAAAAATGGGTACTAGTCGAGAGCCGGACTGGTTCAATGTTTATTGCAGAACTTATTGAAATGAACTTATTGCACATATTAAACCTGGAACTAACAAAGCTTAAATTATTGCCTATAAAAACAACATTAAACATTAAATAATCAGTGCATTCATTTCTTATGGCTCTATCTGCAGCTTCTCCAGAGTCAGTTCTTATGATTACATTTTCCCTCAGGCCAACAACAGCTTCAACAAAACTATTTCCCTCAAAGAGAAACCAAACATGCCCTGTTGTCGTGAGAGAGAAAGTGCAGAAGGAAACATCCATTAAACTCAGTGTGCTGCTCTGTGATGCTAGCTCAGATACTTGGCATCTCATCTTGGGTGCAAGTTCATCAATGTTTGGGCTCAGGCTCTGAGCTGAGGAGACCCTCAGGATGGAGTGAAGGTGTGCGTGCAATATACCGGCGGGCCAGATCTAATAGTGATTAGAAATTATCCTGCGGGCCGAAATTAAATCCACCACGGGCCTGATTTGTCCCCCGGGCCTTGAGTTTGACACGTGTGGTTTAGAAACTGAAAATAAAAACCATCAGCATCGAGACTTTCCCGTATGATGTTGAACTTTAAGCAGAAATACAAACATCTCTGCTTGCGATAAATCAAGAATGTGGTGAGTGAGGTTTGTAAATAACAGATTTGTTGGATTTAACAGCAAATTCTTACACGTCAATTATGACAATTTTATAATTTCGGTAATTTGAGTGAGTTGAATGAAGAGTTTAGTTTCTTTAATCACAGCGCAGCAGCAGCCTAACTGTGTTTACATGCGGATATGAAATGAGTTTGATGTTAGAAGTCAGATTAGCATGGATCGGATGATCTTTCAATTCAGTTGTAAAGCTTTCATAGAGTGCTTCATTTCTGCCTTTTTAAGTCTCTGGATCTGGATTTGACAAGAATCTACTTTTTAGCAGTGAAAACAACTTTCCATTTTGGTTAGTATAGTGACTTGCTATGAGGATGATGCAAACATTTTTCTTGAGCAGGACACTTCACCCCAAGTTGCTCCTGTGGGCATTGTCCACAGTATTGAGTGCATGTGTATGACTTCATTGTGATTTAAAGCGTCTTTGAGACATACTGTCACAAAATACTCTCTATTATGATTATTATGTTCACTACTTTGATCTGAAGTCTCCATTATGCACAGGTTTACTTGTGGAAAAAGCATTAAAGGAAAACACATCTCCAACTAAAGTTTCAAGTTTCAAGGCAGCAGGTTTCTCTTTCTCTGCTCACGGTACGAAGGGAACCAGCCTCGTGTTTATCATGATGTTAAAGAAAGATTAGATTACTGCAGAAAGCCGACACTTCCTGTTTCACTTCCTATATCATGTCCTGTATCACTTCCTGTTTCACTTCCTGTATCACTTCCTGTATCACTTCCCGTATCACTTCCTATATCACTTCCTGTATCACTTCCTATATCACTTCCTGTTTCACTTCCTATATCACTTCCTGTTTCACTTCCTGTATCACTTCCTGTGGTTATAGATATTACGTTTGACTAGTTTCTTTGGGTCAGCGATGGTTTGAAGTCTCAGAAACTGCTCCTGGGTCAACAAATAACCAACTTTTTGAAAACCTCTTTCACTTCATGTTGGTTAGTATTTTGACTTGCTATGAGGCTGATGCAAACATGTGACTAAGTATTTATTGGGCAAGACACTTAACCCCAAGTTGCTCCTGTGGGTATTGTCCACAGTATTGAATGCATGCGTGTGACTTTATTGTGATATATAAACTTACAGTCTATTATTATGATTATTATGTTCACTACTTTGATCTGATGTCTCCATTATGCACAGGTTTATTTGTGGAAATAGCATTAAAGGAAAACACATCTCCAACTAAAGCTGTTTAAACCAGGTTTCTCTTTCTCTGCTCACGGTATGAACCAGCCTCGTGTTTATCATGATGTTAAAGAAAGATTAGATTACTGCAGAAAGCCGACACTTCCTGTATCACTTCCTGTTGTTATAGACATTAAGTTGTACTAGTTTCTTTGGGTCAGGGATGGTTTGAAGTCTCAGAAACTGGTCCTAGTTCGAGGTTTAGTTCTTCCTCTGGATTTCGTTTACCTGCGTCCGGTAACCCGATCCCTTCACATTAACCCCGCGGCTTCTCGTGTTTTCTATCAGAGCATCAACTAATCCCAGGTGATGACGGATTGCAGGCGTCTCATTGGCTGAAAGCTGTTGTCCGTCAGACAGGTGATGTTTCCCTGAGGCAGGAAGAAACCGTTAGACAGGTGTAAGGGGAAGCTTTCTGAATGAAATGAGGCTCACGGTGGATTCAGAGGAACAGATTGTACCGTGAAGACCTCATGTCTGACTTGTAAAAACTCTGAATCGGTTTTGGATATATCGTTTTTTCCGGTAATGCCATCTTGTGGTGTGCAAATGAGGCGGGGAATACTCAGGAGATACCGGCAAGTTCCCCGCACTGAAGCTGACGGAGCGTTCAACTTCATCAGAGCCTCAAATAGAAGAGGCCTGATCCATTCTGGTAGGTCCGACATCAAAACAACCGTCAGTTATTTCCTTTTCACAGGATTATTTTAGCCCATTTTATATACCGGTATGCAGGCGTTTGTTTGCATAGCACCGTGCAAAAAGAGAGGGAATTTGACATGTGTTATGTGTATTAAAGGAGCCCTTTAATACTGATGTTCAGGTGTATATCAGTATGTGGTGTCTCTACTTTAAAGAGTCCTCTCCTGCTGATGTTCAGGTGTATATCAGTATGTAGTGTCTCTACTTTAAAGAGTCCTCTCCTGCTGATGTTCAGGTGTATATCAGTATGTAGTGTCTCTACGTTAAAGAGTCCTCTCCTGCTGATGTTCAGGTGTATATCAGTATGTAGTGTCTCTACTTTAAAGAGTCCTCTCCTGCTGATGTTCAGGTGTATATCAGTATGTAGTGTCTCTACTTTAAAGAGTCCTCTCCTGTTGATGTTCAGGTGTATATCAGTATGTAGTGTCTCTACTTTAAAGAGTCCTCTCCTCCTGATGTTCAGGTGTATATCAGTATGTAGTGTCTCTACATTAAAGAGTCCTCTCCAGCTGATGTTCAGGTGTATATCAGTATGTAGTGTCTTAACTTTAAAGAGTCCTCTCCTGCTGATGTTCAGGTGTATATCAGTATGTAGTGTCTCTACTTTAAAGAGTCCTCTCCTGCTGATGTTCAGGTGTATATCAGTTTTTAGTGTCTATACTTTAAAGAGTCCTATTTTTTTCATTTGTTTTTACACACACATTACTCTTTTTGTTTTTTGGATTGTCTATGCTATTATATATATATTTTTATATTTTACTGGGGTATACAGTACCAATAAAATTTCGATTTTTATTCAAAACCTGTTCATATTGTTTTAAATATCAGACGACATGTTTTGCTGTGGTTCTACGGCTTGGTTCATATGACTTCTCATATCTCGGTGTGCGATAGCGGGTGATTGAGATGAGCGTTTAGTGTGTGTGTGTGTGTGTGTGTGTGTGTGTGTGTGTGTGTGTGTGTGTGTGTGTGTGTGTGTGTGTGTGTGTGTGTGTGTGTGTGTGTGTGTGTGTGTGTGTGTGTGTGTGTGTGTGTGTGTGTGTGTGTGTGTGTGTGTGTGTGTGTGTGTGTGTGTGTGTGTGTGTGTGTGTGTGTGTGTGTGTGTGTGTGTGTGTGTGTGTGTGTGTGTGTGTGTGTGTGTGTGTGTGTGTTGATGGATCTGATGCGATGCTGTGTAATGGCCTCTCCTCAGCCAGCTGAGTTAGTGCTGTTGGTGCAATTCATCAGTGTGTGTGTGTGTGTGTGTGTGCAGGTCTCTGTGATGCATGGCCTCGATTACAGGACTGAACCGTGATGCTCTTATCCAGAATGGCTTATCATTTGGAGCCACTGTCCTTCATTTCCTGTCTCTGGAGCAGGAGAGAGAGAGAGAGAGAGAGATATTTATTTATTGTCCTGGTTTGTACATACATGCTCAAAATACAAACTCATTTCTCCAATTGGTTATTATTTTACAGTTATTTGTACTTACAGGTATTTTTAAATCACAATCACAATTGGGTTTTGTGACTGTTACATTCTAGAATAACATATTTAAAAATAAATATAATAAATTAAGAAAAAATAGGTTGTTAAAGTAAAAAAGTAAAAATATGCAATAAAAATATAATTAAAATATAAGTTTCTAAAGAAGTCAATACATGAGTTGCTACATCAACTGTAGTGTTTATTATAATTATCTCCACCCTCTCTCAGTCAGACGCCTTTCTTAAACAGGGAGTCAGTGTCAGAATAATGAGGACGGAAATAGAAAGCTTTCATGTCACCTCCGTCTTTCCGCTGTCCCTGAACACCTCGCTGCTTCCCAGGTGTTTCCACTTCATCTTCGACGTCTACACTCACACCTGCTGTGTCTCTGCAGGAGGTGTTTGTGTGTGAGAGATTGAGAGTGTGTGTGCTTCCATGTCTTCACCCTTTCAAGTTTTGATGGTGTCAGTTGTGAATAACCAGGTTATAATGAGTTCGTTGTAACGGGGAGATGGTGTTAAAAGGGCCCTTAGATATACTGTTGTACAAGTAATTACGTTTTTCCACACTACGTTATGGGGTAAATAACCAGTTAAAATGTAAACTATTTTCCTGGAAAAACCGTATAATCAGCTTCTTCCTAGAAACTAAGTATATATATTTAACCTCAGGTCAAACTGAGGATCAGGAAGCGTTGCATCGGTTAGTTCGGACGTTAGTTCAGACGTCATCTGATGATCAGGTGTTACATGTTGTTGGATATTCATTTTAAATCAATTTGAACAGATAAGTCATCAGCTGTAACAACAAGAAGCCCTGAGATAAACTGTTTCCCTCTGCGTGTATTCGACTGTTGTTAATACACTGATATTTGTCTTACTTAGATATTTACAGACATCAAATGTTCAGATCACTTCATTAAGTTCAAACAGTTCAAGAGTTACTACAAAACTACAAGTTACTTAAAAAGTAAACGTATATTTGTTCTCCGCTTTGATTAAAAAAGGACATATTCTGCTAATTTTCAGGTAATACCCCACCCCCAAAAAGCAGAATAGGCTTCTGTAAATTAGAAACAACAAATATTGGTTTCCTTAGATCAAGTCAATCTCAAGTCGTTGCGCTCAGGTCCCAAGTTTTAATCTTTGAGATCATCTTCGCTTTCTGTTGACCACGGCAAAGTTTTGTAGAGAAACTAAATCATCTTAGATTCACATTGTCCAACTGCCGCTCAGTAACAATATATAGGATTTACATGGTTCTCTTCTGCAACTTGATGTGGTGTTATCGATCCAAACCAAATTGGATATGGGGAATGCAGCGTCGACTTGCCTAGAATTTCTTATGTCAAAGTTAGTCGATTCAGGTTATCAAGGTCAATGATTACAGGTGTAGCTTGCTCTTTAAATAAGACAATATTTGGGGCCTGGTGGGAACGTATCGAGACTAAAGTCAAGAATCCTTGGTGGTAAAGTCATTGAATGTGTGACTCCAGTCAACTCGAACAGCACAAAGAACACGTTGTTTGCAGTGTCCGTGATACAATTAGATATCCAAATTTACTCGCAGTACACAAATTAGTTTAAAGGTGTGTCAAATGGCAAAGGGTCATCATGAGGGCAAATACTTTTCCATAAAAGTGTGCGAGTTGTGTTGGTGTTTTGCTTTGTGACGTTTAGGGATGCATACCGGTATCCGGTATTACCGAAATACCGGTTACTGGTGGCTACGGTATACCGTACCGAAATCAGATCCGTTTTTTTTTTTTTTAGTTTAACATTTTATTTAAAAGTGAGTCCGTGGCCCGTGAACGCAGGTGTTATAAATTAGATTGCATAATCGTTTTTCTTAATATTTTATGTATTTTTCATTTTTTGTTCAATACTAGAAAGCTAAGTCCCACAAATGAACTGTGATGGGATTTGTTTTCTCTCACCAGTGAAGGCAAATGTTGATTTTAAAGATGAGATTTGTTTGTTTGTGAAATGCCGAGATCTCATCACCATTATTCTATTATGTATTTGTTCTCTAGTCGAATCTCAGGTTTAACATTAATTATAACGGTGCTATAAAGGTCTGCTTGCATTGACAAGATGTGCTATTCACGCGGCACACCTGATGGCGGGTGTTTATAAAAGATATTCCATTATCGGTTTTCTTCATATTTTTTATGTATTTTTTATTGTTTGTTCAGTACTAAAAGGTCCAAGAAGTCCCACAATTGAATTTAATATTCATTTGACAAGTTAACTATATCGCAAAGCGCTTCATGGGAGTAACTGTGGGATGATACATTTTCAAAGTATCACGATATGTATCGGTTGAGTATCGGTATCGTTCAGTGGTATCGGTATCTGTATCGTAAAACAGTCAACGATATGCATCCCTAGTGACGTTGAGTTGGTGTTTTGCTTTGTGACGTTGAGTTGGTGTTTTGCTTTGTGACGTTGTGTTGGTGTTTTGCTTTGTGACGTTGAGTTGGTGTTTTGCTTTGTGACGTTGAGTTGGTGTTTTGCTTTGTGACGTTGAGTTGGTGTTTTGCTTTGTGACGTTGAGTTGGTGTTTTGCTTTGTGACGTTGAGTTGGTGTTTTGCTTTGTGACGTTGAGTTGGTGTTTTGCTTTGTGACGTTGAGTTGGTGTTTTGCTTTGTGACGTTGTGTTGGTGTTTTGCTTTGTGACGTTGAGTTGGTGTTTTCCTTTGTGACGTTGAGTTGGTGTTTTGCTTTGTGATGTTGTGTTGGTGTTTTGCTTTGTGACGTTGAGTTGGTGTTTTGCTTTGTGACGTTGTGTTGGTGTTTTGCTTTGTGACGTTGAGTTGGTGTTTTGCTTTGTGACGTTGAGTTGGTGTTTTGCTTTGTGACGTTGAGTTGGTGTTTTGCTTTGTGACGTTGAGTTGGTGTTTTGCTTTGTGACGTTGAGTTGGTGTTTTGCTTTGTGACGTTGAGTTGGTGTTTTGCTTTGTGACGTTGAGTTGGTGTTTTGCTTTGTGACGTTGAGTTGGTGTTTTGCTTTGTGACGTTGTGTTGGTGTTTTGCTTTGTGACGTTGAGTTGGTGTTTTGCTTTGTGACGTTGTGTTGGTGTTTTGCTTTGTGACGTTGAGTTGTGTTGGTGTTTTGCTTTGTGACGTTGAGTTGGTGTTTTGCTTTGTGACGTTGAGTTGGTGTTTTGCTTTGTGACGTTGAGTTGGTGTTTTGCTTTGTGACGTTGAGTTGGTGTTTTGCTTTGTGACGTTGAGTTGGTGTTTTGCTTTGTGACGTTGAGTTGGTGTTTTGCTTTGTGACGTTGTGTTGGTGTTTTGCTTTGTGACGTTGAGTTGGTGTTTTGCTTTGTGACGTTGTGTTGGTGTTTTGCTTTGTGACGTTGAGTTGTGTTGGTGTTTTGCTTTGTGACGTTGTGTTGGTGTTTTGCTTTGTGACGTTGAGTTGGTGTTTTGCTTTGTGACGTTGAGTTGGTGTTTTGCTTTGTGACGTTGAGTTGGTGTTTTGCTTTGTGACGTTGAGTTGGTGTTTTGCTTTGTGACGTTGAGTTGGTGTTTTGCTTTGTGACGTTGAGTTGGTGTTTTGCTTTGTGACGTTGAGTTGGTGTTTTGCTTTGTGACGTTGTGTTGGTGTTTTGCTTTGTGACGTTGTGTTGGTGTTTTGCTTTGTGACGTTGAGTTGTGTTGGTGTTTTGCTTTGTGACGTTGAGTTGGTGTTTTGCTTTGTGACGTTGAGTTGGTGTTTTGCTTAGTGACGTTGAGTTGAGTTGGTGTTTTGCTTAGTGACGTTGAGTTGAGTTGGTGTTTTGCTTAGTGACGTTGTGTTGGTGTTTTGCTTTGTGACATTGTGTTGGTGTTTTGCTTAGTGACGTTGTGTTGGTGTTTTGCTTAGTGACGTTGTGTTGGTGTTTTGCTTAGTGACGTTGAGTTGCAGCAGAAGTGGATCTTTGTTGGATTTGTTGTTGTTGTTGCTTCACATCATGACCTTTTGTTTCTTTGTTGTTATTGTCCTGTAAAGAAACACCACGATGAATCGCCTGCAGCTTTACTGTTGTTGCTTCTCATGTCTCAGTCATCAATCAGCCATGTATCAGCGGTTTACTCCTGGACTCGGAGAGACTGAGAGCTGTGACATCTAGAGGAAACATTAGTCTTCATTCCTTTAGAGGCAAAATAGAGGCAAATGCCTTCATCAGATGTAAACAAGTAGAAAACATTACATTCAGTTGTAACTGCCAAAACAAACATTATTTACACTATTATGGCCCATGTTAAACATTTTGTAATGTTATCTACTGTAAGTTGGTCGAACGAATGCCTCCTCATCCGGAAGCTGACCGAGCAGACCCGAGCAGCCGAGCGCATCCGCGAAGCACACAAAATGGTGACGTCAGAGTTCCCGTTAGCCGGCAAATCTAAATCCCTTCGGTCAAAACAATTTCCCTTTAGCGCAATACCGCTTCAGTTGCTCCACTTATGTGACAGACAAGAAGAGTATGTGACAGACAAGAATAGTCAATTCTAATGTCTAAGACTTAATGTGGAGAAAGAGATGTCCTGTATGGGTTGATTGTGCGTTGATCTGTTGGTTATGCCTCGGGGTTCTGGTGGGCATGTAAACAAATGCATAATGCTGCGCTATACTTTGTGGCCTCACCCAGTTGCATAGCAACACTTATTGTTTAGGTGTCTTTTAATAAGCAGGTAGTCATATCATTAGCTAGAACTAGCTGGATCTGATCGATATGGACATAAACGAGAGTGAAGTCTAATCTGACGGGAGAGAGAGATCAGCTGCTGCTGACGAGTCAACATGCAGCTCTGCATGATCACATGCAGCGGTGAGCGGACAAAACACACTTCAGGTTAGAATATCACACGTAGCTATTTAAATTACCTCTCAAACTACCGTAACTAGTTATAGATATGTTTAGTTTTACTGTCGGGTCACTCATTACTGGATCCGCGAGCTGCATGACACTGGCATAATAGATTGCCCGATCGGGCCACCAGCAGGTGAGGCTTCGTGGCCCGAGCTAAATACTAGATGGCCCCGGGCCATCGGGCAGCCCTTAATGTCGAGCCCTGTAAGCATCACGCCTTGAGTTTTGCTTTTGGCAGAAAAACAATCTCCAGCTACAGGAAGTGTACCGAATAAATCAGTAGATGATGAAGGGCTGATGAGTGGAGTAGTAGCTGTGACCCTTTTCACACAATAACCCTGTATTATATGCAGAGTTCAAGAACGGTACAAGAATCAACAAACAAGAGCAGTGCCTGTTGGGCACATCCTCAATGCTGAGTACTACTGTCTTTGAGCTAGCCAGGTATATTTAGTAAGAATATGCGTAAAGAACTTAAAGAAGAAAACAGATAGTTATTGTGGATGCTAGTGAATAAAGGGAACACACTATGGGCTCTGGCAGTGTTTAAAGACGGGTTCATGGACAAGAAAATGTGAACATTATGTAACCCTGTAAAAAGCAGGACACTTAAAATCTGATCCTATTGATGGGTTAATATTGCAGAAATCTTTGAAAGGCATCCTTCAGGTTAACTAGTTTAACATCTGAAGGGTGAAGGATCTATTCGACTGTACCGTGGCAAAAAAAACAAATAAATGAATAAAACTTGTTGAGTTAATTTGTGCCTTGTAACTAATTCACCAGCACTTACTAAGGTATGATGATATATCTTTATGTTTTTTGCACTTATTGTAAACCGCTTTGGATAAAAGCGTGAGCTAAATGATATGTAATGTAATCTTATGTTTGGTTTAATTTAGCAGAAATCTACGAAACACATCCTTCAGGTTTACTTTAATATCTGAAGGCTCGATGTCTGCAACAGAAGTTTTGCCTTGTTGACTCCAGCCTGAATATTGACAGATTCCCCTCGAACGTCAACATCTATTAGAGACACTGACCCCTCCTCAGACACAGAGAACAGACCCCAGGGTGACCAGGGACATTTTTCCACAGACCAACAACAGCTTCAACAAAACTATTTCCCTCAAAGAGAAAACCAAACATGCCCTGTTGTCGCAAGGAAACTCAGGTTGCTGCTCTGTGATGCTAGCTCAGATACTTGGCATCTCATCTTGGGTGCAAGGTCATCAATGTTTGGGCTCAGGCTCTGAGCTGAGGAGACCCTCAGGATGGAGTGAAGGTGTGCGTGCAATATACCGGAGGGCCAGATCTAATAGTGATTAGAAATTATCCTGCGGGCCGAAATTAAATCCACCAAGGGCCTGATTTGGCCCCCGGGCCTTGAGTTTGACACGTGTGCTCTAAATGGACATTAGGCTCCTGAACGCCTCCTGAGGTTATTTATCTTCTGGAGATTGCTCAGCTTCGTTAGGACTCGTATCAATGGCTCGACACCATGGCAACCTTTCCAGAGCGACAGCTTTAAAGCGCTCATTATGGATCCAATTACCTGCTTCATTAGGGAATGAAGCGACGGGGGGCCAGCGGTGTGAGCATTAGTGAGACCAGACAGCTTTAATGGAGTTTAAATGTGAAGATCTGAGGACCTGCCGTTCCATACTGACGTCTAATGAGCGCGTCTGGGGATTTCATTTAGACGGAAAGCCTGAATACAAGTCGGAAACATTAACAGGCAACATGTGAGTTGATTTGACGGCTGCAAAATACATCAATATTTTATTTAAATCTCAATATGAACTTATGCAATGTCCAAATTGTAGTTTGGGTACTATTTGGTAAAGTGTTCATATGTGAACATATCTGATTAATACATTGTGGTTCTGCAGGAACGCCTACACATGCTTTTCTACGGACTCTAATATCGCTAATTTCGCTAATGCAATATCAGTCAATATAATTCTCTAATAAATCCCTTTCTCTCTCGAAAGAAGAAGTCAATATTTGCTCATTTTAAATCCAATTCTCAACATTATAACCGCCTTTACCACTGGACATAATGGATGTGGAAAAGTAATCGTCTTAAACATTTGGGTTGTGTTGTCTATTGTTGGTTACCAAAAGATTGTTGCAACCCAAGGAACACAATCTGGAAATATGGAAGCTTTTTGGTTTATATGAAGGTTAGTGGGACCTCAACAAGAGCCACCATACATTGGTAATATGTTGGCAGATTTCTTCCAATTCTCTTCCACATTTTAACAAAACAAACAATGAAAGGTAATTAATCAGTTTGTCGAAATATGGATCATTGTGTTAAGTTATGTATGGAAATAATACATCCGATCCATCAAGATGCATCAACAGTCAATGAGGTGCTAAGAGATTGACCCCCTAACCTGTCTCTACTTTATTAGAGACATATTGGGAAATGTTTGCGTTGCAGCAGCATAAAAAACAACAAAACAAAACAAGGCATTGAACTAAGAAATCAAAGAGTAGAAATAAACAATACTAGAAATTAAACATCTCAAAATATAATTTAAAAAGTAGAAAATGAAAGCTCTATTGAAAGGCTTTAGACACAATCTATAGAAGGATATTATTTACATTAAGTGTGTTAAATTCAAAATAAATGTGAAATGTACACGTGTGTCCAGTTACTATTAACGACGACAACATGACTGAGTATTGATTTACAATATATATTAGTTTTAACTCTCACTGGGAATCATTACAATACCAGTACGTTCGTTAAGGGTCTTCATAGTGTCACACTTGACTCAGAGATGTTATATTACAGCAGTTTATGGTGAAATAACAATTAAACGATCGGTAATTGTAATCAGCTTCAAGGTTACTTTGAGGGATTTTGTTAATATCTGCTTTGAGGTCGGTAGATTAGTGCTGCAACTCATTTTTAGTTCTCCTAATGGTGTTGTTTTCATGTTAATATCATGGGACTTGATCAGTATCTCTGGCTTCCTTCGGCCCAGTTTGAGCTCCTTCTGAAGTGGATGAAGTTGTGTGTGTGTGTGTGTGTGTGTGTGGCAGTCCTTGTCGTACGTCATCCTGTAGCCTTTTTAGCTTTGGTCCGCTGCTCCTTCAGGCACAACGCTCTGACATTTCACAGAAGACACTCTGTTCATTGATCAGGAAGGAGGGAATATTCACAGATCACAGTTTGACCATGTTAAATGCCATAAATTATATGTCTGGGTTGGTCAGGACATTTAAACTTTCATCACTGCTGATTGTTCTTTCTTTAAATATCTTAAAGAGGCGGGTGGCCCAAAGTCAGAGAGAGCTGTGATTTGTATTTCAAGGGTGTGAAGTACAGAAGGATATTATTACTGGACATTATCTGGAAAAAAAGAAAATGATTGCAGTTGTTGTCAAGAAATGCTCTTATGACGTTAAAAAACTGTAGAGCAATACATGGCTGAATGTCTTCTTACTGACTTCAGGTCAGCACCGCTAAGCTAAAGGTGGCTAATGTTGGGCTATAAAGGAACTACAGCACGGTCACATGACTTCATGTCACCACCGCTAAGCTAAAGGAGGCTAATGTTGGGCTATAAAGGAACTACAGCACGGTCACATGACTTCACGTCACCACCGCTAAGCTAAAGGAGGCTAATGTTGGGCTATAAAGGAACTACAGCACGGTCACATGAATTCACGTCACCACCGCTAAGCTAAAGGAGGCTAATGTTGGGCTATAAAGGAACTACAGCACGGTCACATGACTTCATGTCACCACCGCTAAGCTAAAGGAGGCTAATGTTGGGCTATAAAGGAACTACAGCACGGTCACATGACTTCATGTCACCACCGCTAAGCTAAAGGAGGCTAATGTTGGGCTATAAAGGAACTACAGCACGGTCACATGACTTCACGTCACCACCGCTAAGCTAAAGGAGGCTAATGTTGGGCTATAAAGGAACTACAGCACGGTCACATGACTTCACGTCACCACCGCTAAGCTAAAGGAGGCTAATGTTGGGCTATAAAGGAACTACAGCACGGTCACATGACTTCATGTCCCCACCGCTAAGCTAAAGGCGGCTAATGTTGGGCTATAAAGGAACTACAGCACGGTCACATGACTTCACGTCACCACCGCTAAGCTAAAGTCGGCTAATGTTGGGCTATAAAGGAACTACAGCACGGTCACATGACTTCATGTCCCCACCGCTAAGCTAAAGGCGGCTAATGTTGGGCTATAAAGGAACTACAGCACGGTCACATG